>NC_087210.1:3386037-3396037 GCF_015104395.2 Macrobrachium nipponense | reverse complement strand
AAGTAAATACTTCCTGGAAATCTGTAATCAAGGAGAGAGAGAGAGAGGAGAGAGAGAGAGAGAGAGAGAGTATGACGCAGATTTGAAATATGATTACCAAACAGGCTGAAAAGCCTGTTAGTTACGAATGCAAATAAGCTAATTAGCCGAATGAGGTCGGAACCATGAATAACTTTGAAGAAGACATAAACAGAATTGGGGAAGAGAGAGAGAGAGAGAGAGAGAGAGAGAGAGAGAGAGAGAGAGAGAGAGAGAGAGAGAGCTGCAATGAACGGATTCGTCCGTTGATAAATACTGGGAAAAGGAATAAATTATTGGAAACAGCCAAGAAAAGGGAATGAAATAAGAGATAAGAAAAGGGTTAGACATAGAGTGATGTATGGTTGCTTCTGCAAAAAATGAATACAGACAGACAGACAGACATAAAGCAGGCAAAGAATTAGGGGAGTTGATAAACACTGGGAAAAGGAATAAATGATTGAAAACAGCCAGTAAAAGGAATAAAATAAGATATAAAAAGAGAATGGTTAGACGTAGAGTGATGTATGGTTGCTTATGGTAGAAAAATACAGACAGACAGACAGACATAAAGCAGACAAAGAATTAGGGGAGGGGGAATTCATAAAGAACAAATGCATGACCAGACTGCCTGTAGAGGGAAACACTGAAATAGAGAGAGAGAGAATATAGACTGGAGGAGAGGCAGAATTGATAATAAGCTAAACTCAAGAGTGGAGAAGAAGAAGGAAAAAAAAGCGAAGGATTTAAACAGCAGCAAAAGTAAGAATACTACGAGAACACGAAACAAAAAATACAATAAAAAAAAGGGTAAACACGTATTGCATGTCAGTAGACATTGAATGAAGGTAGGTCAGTAGAGAGATAAAAGAGCCATAAAACCATTCAATAAATGTAAGTAAGTAAACAATAAATAAGAGCAAAAATAAATATACTACGAGAACAAGAAACAAAATTTATATAAAAAAAAGTAAACACGTACTAGAGGTTACTATGAGATTCAGGGCTTCTGTATCACGGTTTTTTGGCAATAACTTTTTATCTATGCATTTCATAGGTATAACGCTTATTCAGAATACACATTATATCTACACATAAATTTTGACTGTATTCTGCATTACGTAGTTTGAATAAATTCGGTACTTATAATGTAAAAGTGACTTTTTTTTAAGACGGGCCAACTAACTCAGAGATAAGGTTTCGAACGCACTCGTTACGTAACTTATGACAGCATTTCTTCCCTCTTTCTCGATGGATGATTGGCTATACGTAACGAAGGCGTTATTAGCCTCTGGCAAACAATGACAAAAAATTTAAATACAAGCAAAGCAGTACACCTTTATGAACTCTGAATCCTCTCCACTGATAATTGTCATAATGAACAAACCAACAAAATATGTTAATATATGCAAAAATACTTCGATTAATAGTCTAACTCCCAAAATAAGTGTCCTAAGAAATTATAATCTACTTTATAGGTCACAATCAGATTGACAAGATGTAGGGAATAGTTGGTAATTTTCAAAGACATAGTAGACAAGCTTGATTTGATAACTGCTGTATCCAATGTCAAGCAATTTTTATTTATCGGCTATCTACCTATTTACTAGAAAAAAAAATAGACGGTACCGTATTTTGGCTATAAACCTTCACCAATAATTATCGTAAGAATGATGTCTTCATGAGGCTCCACCCACTTTGGCCTCGTCATAATTCAGGATAACAATGAAGGCTATCATGGAGATTGTTGTATTAGACAATCAAACTTCTGGCTATAAAAACTCATTTCTCGAGTAACTGTAAGAAGTGCTAAATGATGCTCAGGGATCCCAGCAGTTGGCCTAAACGTTTAATTCATGTATATTGCTGCTATTACTAATTTTGCGGCAATACTGCTACAGTAGTATTACTACGCTATCATACATACCCCACCCACATCTATGTATCGTTCCGCCATTCATAAAGTCTTTATATCCAACATGGTCGTACAGACTAAAGAAGAAAAAAATTATAAGCTTGTATTTACTTTGGATAAAAATATTATTTTAACAAAAATAGTTATATAAAGACTGTTTACATACAATCTCTCTCTTTCTCTCTCTCTCTTGGTGGCATAGTGAATAGTTAATGGAAATGTTCAAAATCCTGAATGACATTACAAGTATTATAATCACGTTACGCTAAATACAAATCAGACCATAAACATTGGATCTAAACCAGAAACTGAATAATTACCTATTCAGGCTATAGTAAGTATGGCCACGGGTTTTCTCTTGACTGTATAAAGTTGCAAGTCGTAAGACAAATGCAGTTTTGCAACCACGGGGACAATTCCAAATCCTGTTAGCCATTCTTGACTACTATGGGTTTCAGAGCCGATGGAATAAGGTGAATGGGTTTCTGTCTGGTGGATGGGCGGGGCAACATTTCGTAAAACGATGTTTACCTTGCTTACGTAATAAATGTTTTTCGACTCTTGGCTCGCAATCACTGGCCATGGCGTCAGCTAGATCATTTTTACTCTATAAAAATTAAAACTATCGAGTTTAGGTTATTGATAATGCTGACAAAATTTGTGTGTTGTTGTAAAATATACATATGTCAACTTTCAGCTACAACGATGCTTTGATAAGGAGCAAAATCCAAAAAACCGTGTTACAGAGGCCCTGAATTTCATAGTAGTAGACGTTGAATGAAGGTAGGTCACCACTGAATGAGATACGTCATCAATAAACAGTTACAGGACCCAAATGGTTAGCAGCCTTTCAGCTGCTAACCTAAACGACCACTAAAATCGGAAACTGTGGCCCCCCCCCAACCCCCACCCACCTAAACTCTATAAAACCGAGTTGATTCGGAATCACGACCAACTATAAAGTAGATTCACATCAACCGTGCATCTGATGTCTAGGCCAGTCCCTTTCGACGCTCCTGATTGGCTGTTGATAAGCCAATCACAGGGCTGGAAACTCTCAGTCTCTCTCGAAAGTTCACATCGGCAGGATGTAGTATGTTCCACCTCTCCTGAAGGATATACTTTTGAAAGACGTATCCCTCTGGAGAGGTGGAACATAGATCCTACCCATGCGAACTCCCTTGAGAGACTAAGAGCTTCCAGCCCTGTGATTGGCTTCTCAACAGCCAATCAGGAGCGTCGTAAGGGACTGGACTAGACATCAGATGCAGGGTTGATGTGAATCTACTATAGGACATGAATAAGCACCATTAGACAACGAGCACTGTATCACTTACTACCTCCAAACAGCTAAACAAACATAAGACAGATATCTGTGGATTTCTTCAACTTGAATTTTGCAGTTCTACTGAAGCATCATAGTGATAAAACTCTGCGCGCCAGATTTAATGCCATTGTTTAAAAAACATTTCACCTGCACAGAAGCCTTGGGTGAAGTGTTGTATAAAATACTTTAGAATAGAATATAAAATTTAGGCCTAAGGCCAAGCGCTGGGACCTACGAAGTCATTCAGTGCTGAAACGGAAATTAGCACCAACAAGGTTTGAAAGGTGTAACAGGAGGAAAATCGAGTAGTTGCACTATTGTTAGTAGAGGGTCGTGAAAAGATGGAACAATGAGAATGTGAACGGAGATACAGTAAAAGGAACGAAAGGGAATACAGCTAGGGGTTTATGGAACGCTGCAGAGAACCTTAAAGTAATGCCTACAGTGCACCGCATGAAGTGCACTGACGGCACTACCCTCCTAAGGGGACTTCAGCTGATACGTCTGGGCGATGTGCAACTTCTTATAATATTTCTATGCGACTGAAGTAAAGTTATTCGAGGCAAAATGTACATCTGGTAAACACAGTCTTCAAGGCCATGATATGCACAGTTAAGTATTCGATATCATTCACTGATGTGACTGTTAGCCTTGAAAGTAATGGCAGTGCAGACTGCACAGGACGCAACTCTTGTTGCAGGTATGTGTGGCCAAATAAATATATAGGATGTTGCGATGTCTGTTTACTGTTCTAATGCTGGCGAATCTACGGCGTTCTAGGGAAAATAGAAGTGAAAAATGTTGGGTCCTTTTTATTTTATTTTATTTGATCTTATTATTATTATCATTATTTTTGTAGCCAAGGTCACGCTAGAGTTCATTTTCCTCTTACACTATTGGGGAACGGGAGACTTGAAGCACTAAAAGCAGTTTGCTTGAGTAGGAAAAAATAATTACCAAAATGAAAAAGTTGAAAATTCCCACAGAAGTAGAGAAAGAGAATAAATACAATACCGCTAAAACGGACATATAATCAAAATAAATGTAAAAAGGGCCGAGAAAATATGTGAAACAAGGAGTCTGATAGGTAGAATATAGGATTTACGCCAAAAGCTAAGCGCTGGGACCTATGAGGTCACTCAGCGCTGAAACGGAAATTGGCTGTAAAAAAAGGTGTGAAAGATGTAACAGGTGGAAAACCTCAAAGCAGTTACACTATCAACCAACTGTTCCGAAAAGATGAGAAGAAAAGGAATATGAACGGAGGTACAGTCAAAGGAATGTAAGGGGTTGCACCGAAGGGACGCTGCAAAGAACCTCAAGTTAATGCCTGCAGTGCACCGCATGAGGTGCACTGACGGCACTAACTCCCCGCTCGACTTTGTGTACCTCCAAAGACAGAAAATCAAGATTCCTGAAAGAGATGGAGAAAAGTCTCTCAGACGCCTCAAGAGATCTCACAGAAGTCTTCTTCCTCCTCCTTCTCATCGAGAGAGAGAGAGAGAAGGGCAAACTATCACTCCACAAAAGCAGAGTTATCGTTTCCTCAAAGCAAAGTCAGCGTTTGTGTTGACCTTGACAATATTCCCCTTCGAGTTTCGTCTTCCTCGCTTCCGTTAATCTAAAAAGACAAACATAGACGGAGAGAATGCTGTTGAGAGGAAACTGACCCACACGAAAGGAAATGGTTATAAAAATAGATATAATTCAGCGGTTCGAGCTTCTCTCTCTCTCTCTCTCTCTCTTCTCTCTCTCTCTCTCTCTCTCTCCACACCCCTTCTCTTACGAATATTCAACACAGAGAGAGAGAGAGAGAGAATGATTTTGACAGCGCTCTATCTCTTCTTCAATCAGACTGAACCTCACTACAGTTGACTGGCTACCGAGTACCCAATTCACTACTTAGGCCAACAAAAGCGACGGGTTTTTAGGGTACGAGCCTTGGTTGATCTGTCCTCTCCGGGGATCGAGCCCAAAACTCCTAAGTGAGGTTAACAGTGGTACTGATTGCAGTAAAAGAGGCAGAAAGAGCTCCAGACCTACCAGTCTCAAATTATTGCAAAAGTACTGATAAAGACGATACTGTAGTAAAAAAGGACACACACACACACACACACACACACATATATATATATATATATATATATATATATATTATATACTATATATATATATATATATATACATATATATATGATAACATTTTTACGTCATATCCTAAAGTTTCACTCATCTTACGTTCCAGATAATTCAACAAGGCGTGATCCGACCTCCAGCTTACTCGGGGCATTGCTAAAATCTACAGTCAAATAGGACGTTGTTTCACCAACGAATTTTAAAATAAATGTGCTATATATTTTTAGAAATAATTGTTGTGTACTGTTTCACATGCACGTTATTTATTTTTTACATTTTCTAAGAAATAAATCACAAATATCCTATCCTAAAATTCCTGTTTTTTTTAACTCGACGCAAAACACCTTTTTCAGACTTTTTTAGGCTCTTCCATAGACCTTTCCTACCCAACCCCCAAACAAGAACAACAACGGCAAGAACAACAACAACAACGACAAAGAAGTTTGTGGACTTACTCCCCGAGTTAGCGAACATCTCTAACTTGACTGAAATGAAGGAAACCGAGAGTTACCCACCCGTCGGATCCAACTCGGCGAATTGTCGACTGAAACACGACACGACTCGAAATTAAATAAGAAAGCTGTTTCTTTATCCTATTGTTTCATTACTAAAGGTGTAATTCTGAACATTTAACATATTTATAGAGAGAATGAAGTGTCGCCAACACTTAAATTTTCATGTATATTTATGTTTATACCAAAAATATAAAATTAAGCTACGGAATTCTGACTTGCCATGAGTGACGGTCATAAGACGTTACAGCAAAAATAAATACGCGTTGACAATACTTACTTCACAAAAGCATACAAACTACACGCACACGCACACACACAAACACAAATACATGTGAATATATATACACACGCATACCTACATATGAGCCGACGAATTTATTATCGACTAAAAAATTCCCTTTCGGTTAACATATACGAAAATATATTAAATCCGGGGTAGAGCGAATTATAGATATTAAAGGACATTTTGTAACTTAATGCGTATATATATATATATATATATATATATATATATATATATATATATATATATATATATATATATTATATGTATACGCGCACACACATCGCATTATAAAAAAAAAAAAAAAAAAAAAAAAAAAAAAAAACGGGCAGCCTCGCGCGAGTTCGAGACCTGTATTAGGTAACGTGTAGGCAAGGGTTCCTCTTCTTCTTCTTCTTCTTCTTCTTCTTCTTCTTCTGTGCAAGTAAGCGGGCCGAGCCAGCCAGCCCAGCCAGGCAGGCAGGCAGGAATCTTTCCCATCGGCCGCCAAGTGGGGGCAAAATCGATGCCGATAGAGAGAGAGAGAGAGAGAGAGAGAGAGAGAGAGAGAGAGAGAGAGAAGCCAGGAAGGAGAACCATTGCTTTTCAGGGCATGATTTGTTTGTTTGTTTGTCAGCTCTGCCGTTTCTCTACAGTTTTTTCTTGCGAGTAATTGGTCGCGATCATTTGCCTTGGTGGTTTATGGGGTGATACAGAAGTTATTAGGTGATACTGCTTCTGTCTTAGTGGTTTTATTCGGTGATACAGAAGTTATTAGGTGATACAGCTTCTGGTGCCTACATTGTACCGCATGAGGTGCACTGACGGCACTAACTCCCCGTTATCTTAATTTCTTTGGATAAGACGCACTCGTACGATGCATTATCGGAGAGATTGATAACTCGATGAATCTTTCACTGCACAGCGATAAAAAGGCAATCCTTTTTAAAATGGAAGCAATAAATCTACGAACCCGTGTAGCTACAAAATATACAAATAAGAAATATATATCGCAAAGAGAAGATTGTAAACAAATGACGAGTGACAGAGAATGCGAAGAAAAAAAAAAAAAAAAACTTTTCTGGACACGTCAGAACTGAAAGACTCCTGGAACCTTTGGTGTTAGATTCCTTCTTTCTCAAACCTCTCCGGGAATTTCAACATTCCGGAACTTGGGAATTTTCGAAAGGGGCTATATACTATGGTAGATTCACATCACCCGTTCATCTGATGTCTAGGCCAGTCCCTTACGACGCTCCTGATTGGCTGTTGACTAAGCCGAAGCCACGGGAAAGGGCTGGAAACTCTCAGTCTCTCGAGAGAGTTCACATAGGCAGGATGTACGTTCCACTTCTGATGGATACGTCTTTCAAAAGTATCCCTCAGGAGAGATGGAACATGCACAGGTGATGTGAATCTACTATAGTAGCTTAGCATTGGGTAGATTTTTATCTCTTGATTTTCGACATGCACACACAAACGCACAAACAATGGCTATACGACGTCCCCTCAAATATTTTTGAGACCAGATAAGAGCCATTACCTTCCCATCAAGATGTGTAGAGACTTTGATTACTGGAAGATTGAGACAAAGATGAATAAATAATCTAGAGAAACGTTGTGGTCTTTCTAATTTGTTGAGATTTACTGAAATATTGAGTCTTGGGGTCATTGGCAATAAGCATTATCAATATCACTTACAATAGGTTAAGTAAATATACATACAGCTACAGAATATAGGGTAATTTCATATAATAATATATATCTATATATATATATATATATATATATATATATTATATATATATATATATATATATATATATATATATATATATAAACATTAAACATCACTCCCACCGCCACCTTCCCTACTCATTATTCAGCTCAAAATAATCACTTTTCAGTCACTCCGAAACCCTATTAAAATTCCCCCTTCCCTGGGCCCCACCCCCCTGAAAAGTATGTCATCCTCCCTACCACCTTTCCTACTCATTATTCAGCTCAAAATAATCACTTTTCAGTCATTCCAAAACACTGTTATTATTCACCTCTCCACCGACCCCCGCCCCCCAAAAAAGTATGTCATCCTCTCCTCGCTATTTCAAAAATTCCTTGAATTAATTTCCACTGTCAGCTTTTGCTTATTCTTAAAGTGACACAAAACACACATATACATATATACACATCAGGTCGAGGACAATACTGGTTAGCGCCTTTCGTAATTTCCGCTGCACCCTGCCTGTGATTTCCTTCTGTGTGGGTTGTGTGTGTGTGTGTGTGTGTGTATGTGTTTTAGAGGGTGATGCCAGTGCTCCCAAATATTATTCCCTGAAATATGGAAACGCCTCTCTCTCTCTCTCTCTCTCTCTCTCTCTCTACAATTAACATAATACGTTCAAACATATGCATATTATATTATTATTATTATTATTATTATTATTATTATTATTATTATTATTATTATTCTACACTTAACATAAAACGTTCAAACATATGAATTATTATTATTATTATTATTATTATTATTATTATTATTATTATTATTATTATTATTTTATTCAGAAAAGGTGACCTATTCATATGGAACAAGCCCACCACAGAAGCCACTGACTAGAAATTCTTGAAGCTTCCAAAGAATATTAAGGTGTTCATTTGAAAGAAGTAATAGGAGGAGGTAACAGGAAATACAGAAAAAGAAGATATCAGTGATTAGAAAAAAGCTAAAATAAATATATCTTTACACAAAAGCACACATGTGATATCAAGCAGATGAATTTCATATTACAATTCGACCAAATTCACATCAGTCTAACTTCATACAAATCAGGTTTTAAAATGTGTATTATGAACTCCGTCAGAGAGAGAGAGAGAGAGAGAGAGCAACAAATAAGTCGCACCTAACAACGGAGTGGGCATTATTCCCCAAATGAGGCTGCCTAGAAAATACGAGAGTAATACCGAGAAATTATATGGTTAATTGTGCACCTCTCTCTCTCTCTCTCTCTCTCTCTCTCTCTCTCTCTCTCTCTCTCTCTCTCTCTATTTTACCAGGAGAAAACAATTCCTTAATGATAAAGAATTAATCACACTACTGGAGAATTGGTTATATTGATGGAACTAATCTTTACGGGAATTTAAGTTCGCGATACTACATATCTTCACTTGTTTTTGAGGTCGCGATACTATATATCTTTAAGGGTATTAAAGTTCGCGATACTATATATCTGTAAGGGTATTTAAGTTCGCAATACTAATCTTTAAGGGCATTTCAGTTCGCGATATTACAATCTTCACGGGCATTTAAGTTAGCTATGCTACTTATCTTTACGGGTTTTGAAGTTCGAAATAGTACTTATCTTTCGGGGTTTTTAAGTTGGCGATACTTAGTTGTTTACTGAATTTTCAGTTTGCGATACTATATATCTTTACGGGACTTTAAGTTCGCGATACTACACAACCTTACAGAGTTTTACGTTCGCGATACTACATAATCTTTACGGGTTTTCAAGTTCGTGATCCTACATATCTTTACTACGGATATCTAAGTTCGCAATACTACATATCTTTACGGGTTCTTAACTTCCGTGATCCTACATATCTTCACGGGTAATTAAGTTCGCGATTCAGTGACTGAACGCAACAACGGACACACGGCTAAACAGAACTTTCTCTCAGGCGCTGCTTTCGACACCTCGTAGTCGTCGTCGACTGTGTAACTCCACAAAACATATGAACATTCTTTTGACATTCGCTCTCTTCCAATTACGTTTTTTTATATACCTTTTTTTCTTTTATACTCTCTCCTCTCCTTTATTGAAACGTCA
>NC_087210.1:3261037-3381037 GCF_015104395.2 Macrobrachium nipponense | reverse complement strand
TTATTATTATTATTATTATTATATTATTGTAATTATCCTTTTTTTCTCAATATTTTATTACAGTTTCTATATTAGGGGTTTTTACCCCATTTTTATATCTCTCATTTACGGTGTTATTATTCAAATCTTCAGTATTATTATTTTGGCATTACTTTTCTTGGGGGAGCCCCCCGCCCCCACCATAACCGGGTTTCCGCTAGTGCTGTAAGCCGTGAATATTATAAACGAATATTTCACCCTTATAACATACACGAAGAACTGCTATTAGAAGCTTTAAAAAATACGCTTATATACACAGTAAAACATAGCGCAAGGTAGCTGCATCATCAATTTTGAGACAATCACCTGTTATTTCATTCCCATACAAAAAAAGAACAAAAATTATAATTATGTATCATCAACTTCGCATCCTATACATGCTGACGGAAGTGAGGCTTCCTTCCGTGGAGCAGTGACCTCACCGTACTGTGTCACCGGTATAAGCCATGCCAAGGCTAATAAATGTCAGTGCATCAACACTAATATGGAGTGAATGTGCCTCGCTATGTGTGTGTGTGTGTGGAAACTTTCCAAAAGTTCCAGAGGTCCTTTATCCCACACACCGCTGGGCTCTGGAACAGCCTCCCATCAGAGGATGTCGAGCAACTTGAACTTCTTCAGAAGTTACAAGGAGTTACAAGGATTAGGATGTCTCAAAGACTTGTAGTCCATCCTGAGAGGAGACATCGTGTGCTCACTTATCTGTAGGAGCAGGTTTTATTGTGCATTCACAGTGTCCTCCTAATGATTTTGTCTAGCTTTCTTTTAAACTCTTCCACACTGTTGCTGTTTACAACTTCTTTCTGGTGGCAGTTTATTCCACGTGTCACATATCTTATATGTAAAGAAGTTCCCACACTGGGATGTGTTACTTGCCCTTATGCTATTCTCTTTGCGTTTTCATACATTATTTATTAATTTATCAATTTATTTATTTTCTCTTTCATAAGTGAGATCTCTTCGTTTGTGCTTCCCTTACTCCTTCCTAAAGAACACCATAATAATATTCTTTGGCAACTTGAATTTCAAGTCAGTGACCCGTGTGGGATTGTTCCATATGAATAGGGCTCATCTTCTGAGTAATAATAATAATAACAATGGACACAGTTTTCCGTGTCGAAAATGATGACGAAGGTTGCAGGTCCACAATAATATAGCAAGTGAGTCCTAGGTTCATCTTCAGTAAATTGTGCTAGGTTCAACTTCAGTCAAGTGAATATTATGACTTTATAAATTCGTCGATGTGAAACTAGCACTAGTTTCGAAAGCTTTTAATATCCAATAAAGACCATAAAATCACGTGCTATATTATTGTGGACCTGCAACCAGTAATAATAATAATAATAACAATAATAATAATAATATAATAATAATAATAATAATAATAATAATAATAATAATAATAATAAAAATGATAATAATAATAATAAAATAATAATAATAATAATAATAATAATAAGTCTTACTGAAAGATATTGCTGCATCAGCTGCATTCAACTTGTAAATAGTCTTCTCTATTTTTCTAATAATACCTATCTTTCTGCTATTACAACTGGCGAGTATTGCGCCGATATTACTCATCAGGAGGAGTCAATTTCAGGGATAATGGTTACAAATTTATTTATTTGTCACAGTAAATGAACATATAGGTCAAAATACAAATACTTTGACCTATTTGTTCATTTACTGTGACAAATAAATAAATTTGTAACCATTTTCCCTGAAATTTACTCCTCCTGATGAGTAATATCGGCGCAATACTCGCCAGTTGTAATAGCAGAAAGATAGGTATTATTAGAAAAATAGAGAAGACTATTTACAAGTTGAATGCAGCTGATGCAGCAATATCTTTCAGTAAGGACTTGTTTGAAAGAGGGTCTCCTTCCTCCAATAATAATAATAATAATAATAACAATAATAATAATAATAATAATAATAATAATAATAATAATAATCTAACGGTGTCAACAATGTACTAGGCTCTCCCGTTCATGAATCAAGACGCATTGGCAAGACAACTTTAGCCTTTTGTTGTTGTTAAATTAGGCCGTGACATTACCTACTGAGATTTGGGGACCATATAAAGAACCCTGTGGTGGGTAACATTACCTACTAAGATTCGAGGGGTCAATTATAAATACGGTTGTAGTGAACTGAGAGTAGTAAGCAGCAACTAGGGTCAGAAGGAGCATGGGGCCAGCAACTTCAAAAAAAAATCACACAAACACACACGCACACAGACACAACGTTGCCGTGAAACTTGAAAGCCGTAGGCACAAAAACTAAGATAACACGTATAAACCATATTATTTCTTTTCGAAAGCCACTATCCATTTTCCCATGACAATTCTTATGTCATAAGCACTGAAATTGATAGAACGGGCGTTAGATTACAGCAATAGAACACACACGCATACATCCGACGGAGAGAGAGAGAGAGAGAGAGAGAGAGAGAGAGAGAGAGAGAGAGAGACCGAAGTGCAACGTTATTACACCGGATATACACCACAAATAATTGCATGATAGCATCGAGGGACGTTGCGCGAGCAGACAGCTGATGGGCGCTGATGCTTACACACGATTCTGGATGCAAAGAATAAGCGCCAGTAATGAAGAAACTATTCTTAATCTGCTTAGGCGTGTTTTAAAAATACCCGGAGTAAATGTGTGGGATGCGTGTTAATTAAAACGCAAACGAAGCGCCTCAGTGGCATGATCGGTATGATCTTGACCTGCCACGGCGAGTTCGATTCTCGGGCATTCCATTGAGGCGTGAGAGATGTGTATTTCTAATGATAGAAGTTCACTCTCGACGTGGTTCGTTAGTCACGTAAAAGCCGTTGGTCCCGTTGCTGAATAACCACTGGTTCCATGCAACGTAAAAACACCATACAAACAAACAAAAAACAAACGAAGAACGTCGGAGACAAGCATATTCAATTTTTTCAAACACCGACTTTAAACGCGAAAGCAAACTGTTAAAGTGTGATTTCACGCTAAAATAGTAATAATAATAATATTGCGCAAAATATTGGGTAGATAACAAACGTACGTACACACATACACACACACATACTAAGCTCTGCTTGCAGTAACATACAATCAGTAAATTGTATGTCACCTTTAGAAGCGAAAGCAAATTGTTAAGAATGTGATTTCACGCTAAAAAAAAATAATAATAAAATTGCGCGACATATTGGGAAGATAACAAACGTACCTACACACACACACAAGCACACAGATACTAAGCTCTGCTTGCAATGGTTTACAAGCATTAAACTTGTTTAAACACCGACTTTAAAAGCGAAAGCAAATCGTTAAAGGGTGATTTCACGCTCAAGAAGAGGAAGAAAAAAAATAAAAAAAACAATTGTGCGAAATATTGGAAGCCCGACAAACACATACTAAGCGCTGCTTGCAATGACGCACAAGCATTAAACTTGTGTAAACACCGACTTTAAAACGCGAAAGCAAACTGTTAAAGCGTGACTTCACGCTCAAGTAACAAACCATCGAGCGAAATATTGGGCAGATAACAAACGTACGTACGAACACACACATACAAAGCTCAGCTTACAATGATATACTTCCTGTGGGCTCGAACACGAACTCATTCTTTTACACCGTGAGTCACACCACACACACACACACACACACACACAGAGGCTCAATTGCGCGAGATAAAAGGGCTGCCTCCCGTTCGCCAGCTAAAACGCCTAAGTGTAAAAGTTCTGCTTTTGCGCACTGCGAGCATTTAAAACCACGTACGCGTCAAATACTTATTAACTCACTATTTTGATCGCTCTATCACCAATGCGCCATTAATACTGCCAGATATTCATCACTTAACTAATCCGTTCACTACTGAAATATCTTTCACCATTAAGATCTTTTTACTGTTGAAGTCTTTTTACTACAGAACTCTTTTCATTGCTAAAATATTCAGTATTAAAATCTTTTACTATTACGACCTCTTCACTATTGACATGAAGACGGAAATAGAACAACGATTACGTCATCAATGCAATGTTGCATCTTTGCGCCAGACTCTCTGAAGTATGTGTGTGTGTGTGTGTGTGTGTGTGAGAAGAGAGAGAGAGAGAGAGAGAGAGAGAGAGAGAGAGAGAGAAACTTTTCTATATGCAGATCTGCAAACCGTCACACCAATATCACAAAGCGATCATGATAATAATAATAATAATAATAATAAAGAGAATTAAGATACGTTTTACAAGTATTTATAGCATGCAAGGTCGCGTACAATCGGTGGGCGGGGATTTTAATTGGTCGTTGGATGGTAACGCCTCAGGGAGAGATTTCGTTACCATCCAACGACCAATTAAAATCCCTGCCCACCGACCCACCCACCGATTGTACGCGACCTTCCATGCTGTAAATATAAATAATAATAATAATAATAATAATAATAATAATAACAATAATAATAACAATAATAATCTCGACAAATGTAAAATATTATCACCGAAAATAACTTCAACTTGGTTCTCCAATCTCAAAATATAACCTGTTATTAAACTGGAAGTATAACCTGTTGTTTAATTTCGAAGTATTATAACCTTTTATTTAACAATTTATTGTAATCTATTGTTTAATTTCTAAGTATAACATCTTATTGAACCCCTAATTATAACCTGTTATTTAACCTCAAAGTATAACCTATTTAACCTCTAGGTTATTAATCTCATAGTATAACATGTTATTTAAGCTCTTAATATAACTTGTCATTTAACCTCGAAGTATAACCTATTTAACCCTAAGTATAACCTTCTGTTTAATGTTTAATTATAGCCTGTTATTAATCTCTTAGTATAACCAGTTATTCAACCTCTAAGTATCATCTGTTATCTAACTGCTAATATGTATTTAGCCTCTAAGTATAACCTGTTATTTGACCTACAAGTATAACCTGTTATTAACTTCAAGTATAATCTGTTCTTTAACCCCTAATATGCATTTAGCCTATAAGTAAAACCTGTTATTAACCTCCAAGTATAACCTGTTATATAACCTCTAATATGTATTTAGCTTCTAAGTAAAATCTGGTATTTGACCTCTAAGTATAACCTATTACTTAACTTCTAAGTATAACCTGTTATTAACCTCTAAGTATAATCTATTATTTAACCTCTAATATGTATTTAGCGTCTAAGTATAACCTACTAGTTAACCTCTAAGTAAAACTTCGACCTCGAGTTCAATTAGACCACTTGCTTAAATCAGAAGCTCACACATGCCAAAGATGAGGTCGATCTTTACACTTCAAAGGTCAAGGTTAAAGAGCTCCCTTTAACCTTTAAACAGGACACTGACTTTGACCAGTTAACCTGCTGCATAAAATATTGAATTCCCCTCCCACATACATGATATATATAATATATATATATATATATATAGATATATATATATATATATATATATATATATTAATATATCGAGCTACAATGTCCTTTAATATCTAATTCGCTCTACCTCGAAATTAATATATTTTCATATATGATTAACCGAAGGGGAATTTTTTCTCTTGATAATAGACTTGCCTGGACCTGGGCGCGAACCCATGGAGCCTTTCAATCCAGGAACGTCAGTGAAGCCTCTTGCGGTGGTGTAGTAGGTATAAGCTTCACTGACGTTCCTGGATTTGAAAAGGCTCCATGGGTTCGCGCCCAGGTCCAGGCAAGTCTATTATCGAGAGAAAAATTCCCCTTCGGTTAAGCATATATGAAAATATATTAATTCCGAGGTAGAGCGAATTAGATATTAAAGGACATTGTAGCTCGATATGTGTATATGAATCACGGAAATGTGATATGACTTATATAATATATATATATATATATATATATATATATATATATATATATATATATATATATATATAGAGAGAGAGAGAGAGAGAGAGAGAGAGAGAGAGAGAGAGAGAGAAGACACTGACTAACGTACAGACAGACAAATAAAAGAATAATTCTCTCATTTTCTTTTTATTTTGCTTTTGCCAATCTCCATATCTCTCATTCCCGTTCTCCTCCTCCTCATGTCTCTCTCATTCATTGCTTGGCGTAACTTCCTCTCTTCACCAAACCTAACCCCCCAATCCCCCCACCTTCCGTAACCCCTTCCTGGCACTGCCCGCCAGGAAATTAGTGCAATCTCGGATGGCCCCGAGAGAGAGAGAGAGAGAGAGAGAGAGAGAGAGAGAGAGAGAGAGAGAGATCGCTTTTAACGGTGAAAGTGACCGACTTTTTCTACGAGTCCTTCAGTTTTAATTTTAGATAAATGGAATTCAGCTAAGGACGGAAAGGAATTCGTAATGAATGTCATTCGTTGGTTTTACGAGCGACCTCGTTAATAATATATTCACTAGGAGAAGCAAATTCACGGTTATGTATGTAAGTATATATTCCTTGTTTAGCTTTATTTTTCAATATATTTGTCAAGATACACAACTATGGATCTGGTTCGACATTTTGAAAGTCATGCACTGT
Organism: Macrobrachium nipponense; assembly: GCF_015104395.2. Taxonomy (NCBI): domain Eukaryota; kingdom Metazoa; phylum Arthropoda; class Malacostraca; order Decapoda; family Palaemonidae; genus Macrobrachium; species Macrobrachium nipponense. The sequence continues at coordinate 3,374,495 of NC_087210.1, read as the reverse complement.
GAGTATTTTTTAAAATATATTCATTACTGTTAACAATATTATTATGACCATTCGGTAGATGAAGCCTATTCATATGGAACAAGCCCACCAAAAAGATGGCATCGTTTTGAAATTCAAGCTTCCAAAGAATATTATGGTGTCCGTTAGGAAGAAGTAAGAGGATGTAAAAGGAAAATACAAAATACAAAATTCCCACTTACTAAAAAAAGAAGAAATAAATCAATAAATAGATAAATTTGAAAAATGTATTAAACTGTATCAGGTTATAAATGTATTGCATCTCCGCCTGAACTTCCAATTGCGCGACTTCCTCAGGGAGGCTGTTCCACACTCCAGCTGTGTGAGGAATCAATAATATACTCATTACTGTTAACAATAATGGTAACTCCACCTTACTGAAAGCATGAGATCTTTGAAAGAATAAAGTTTTGGAATAAATGATGTCATTTCGGCCCAGACAAAAACAATAATTAATTCGGAGCTATCTTTCAGCAATAAAAGTCAGTAAAGATCTACAGATTTGTTATTTCATAAATAAAAACGATGATGAATGTGGTCATAAGCAAGACAAATAAATAAATAAATAAAATTATGGAAAATATGTAAAAAAAAAAATTACAAAGAGATGACACACAAGCATCGTAAAATATCTGGGAACGAAGGCAAACTATTAAGAGAAATAAATAAAAATTAAAATGGTGTAAGTCCAAAATCATATCTACAAATTTATGAAACCAGGTGCATCGATTCCGATGATAAAATCTCCCGCAATATGTGCGAATCCCAGTCTAACAAACAAATGAAATTTATGGAACACAAATTCATACAGCTTCTCAATTATTGATACAAAATATCTATCAGCTGAACTTTAAAGGTTATGGGGCAAATATTCTTGCAACTGAAATTACTAAGCAGCCTTTTAAACATCTGAATTCAATCGCTGCTTTGATAAAGCAAAAGCGATGCCACATAAAAAAAGGAATCTATTGATTTTCAAAGAAATTTGAGGTAAAAGGGAAAAAAAGCGTAGGAGGATCGATTCAAAGCGGTAGTGACATCTTTTGCAGTTTGATTATAGCTTCTAAAAATAACAAACTAAATATTTTGGTACTTACGAGGTCCACACTTGTTACAAAAAAAATGATTAATTTGTCATGACTGACATTAGACAAGTGGAATTCTACCAAAGGCAAACAAAACACTTGGTACTTAAGAGGTTCCAACTTGTTTACAAACAATAAGCAATATATCACGTCTGACATTAAACAAGATGAATCTTTCACCGTTTGTTTATAGTTTCTACGAAAGATGAAAATACAGTTGCATTCAGAGTTCCTTACTAGTCACAAGCAATTAGCAATTTATCATGACTGACATTTAGACAAGTGCATTCTTTTACAGAGTTTATGACCTCTACAAAAGCAACAAAAGTTGCTTTTAGGAATCTAGACTTGTTACAAACAATTAGCAATTAAGCATCAATGACATTAGACAAGTGCAATATTTTACAGCTTGTTTATAGCTTCTAATAAAAGAAAACTAAATAATTGGTATTTAAGAGGTTCACACTTGTTGCAAACAATTAATTTGGCATGAATGACATTAGACTAGTGCAACATTTTACACACTTGATATTTAAATAAAAGAAAAAAAGCAAACTAAATACTTGATACTTGAAAAGGTTCAATTATCAATTTATAATGAATTACATTAGATCTTTTATGGCTTATGTATTGCTACTATAAAAGCAACCAAAAGTTGCACTTCAAGTTTCAAAGTTGTTAAAAACAATCGGCAATTTACCATGACTGACATCATACGACTTACAATGACTAAGTTGGCAACAGAGCTGGCTGCGGAATTCTCTCAACAGGAACTTCTGTTTCACTATGTGAACACGGAGCCAGTTCCATCCATTGAGGATATACAGGGTGTCCATAAAGTCCCAGTACCATTACAAGTATTTATTGCACAGAATGGTACTGGGACTTTATGGACACCTTGTATAGCTTTTCAAAAAAATAATTATTTCATGATTCAAAGAAATTTCTCTTGCATAAAACGTCTCATTCTTTTTAAAATTCATACCCCATCGAATAGCTTTATTTCAAATTTATATAATATTCGTTATAGTACAAGGATGCAGTTTCACTATACTCACTGATGCTAATACATAGGAACGCGTCGTCAAATAATTACATAATCTATTATCATCAGGCCAAATTGCACGTGTGCGCGCTTCATTCTGACAGACAAACACACACACACACACACACACACTATATATATATATATATATATATATATATATATATATATATATATATGCAAAATAAAAACACCGTACCGTGCTTCTAATAAATCAGTAGAAGGATTCACAGTAATATCGTTGTTTATCCAGATGCAATATTTGTGGAAATATTTACAAAGATTAAAGCTTTCGTCCAACCTCCTGTGGACTTGATCACTAACTAAATCGTTTAGTTAGTGACCAAGTCCACAGGAGAATGGACGAAAGCTTTAATCTTTGTAAATATTCCCACAAATATTGCATCTGGATAAACAACGATATTACTGTGGATTCTTCTACTAATATATATAATAATTATATATATATATATATATATATAGTATTATATATATACATATATATATAATATTTCTATAAAAATCATGTCTAATTATGTATCTATATGTACAATGTATGCATGTATGTACATATACTATATATAGATACAGATATATATATATATATATATATATATATATATATATATATATATATATACACCCGAAATTAAGATTAGCAGTCGTGACCAGTTAGTTATCTTAATATCTATAAATATTTCCCCTCCAGCCGATACCAAAATAAATATGTCCGAACGGCCACACACACACACACACAAGAAGAAGAAGAAGAAGAAGAAGACAAAGCATGATGCGCAGAGGTGTCCTGCGAGAAATACAGTTAAAAAATACCTTATTCATTTCTCTCCCCCACTAAATATTCCACGTCACACGAGAATAGCAAATGAGAATCAAGAAGCGGTAGAGAGAGACGGCAGGAGCATGACCAATCAGTACAAATTGAATCGAATTGCAAGTGTAATAAGTTCTCTCGTGCTTCAAGGATTTCCTCTCCGGCGTAAGCTGATGCCAAGACCTCGAAACACTTCGTGTACACGAATAAGAAAAAGTCTCTCTCTCTCTCTCTCTCTCTCTCTCTCTCTCTCTCTCTTGGCGCGTCGTGCAACACAGTCGCTCGCGCGCAGGTATAATGTAATTCACGTCAGTCATTCTTAGGACTCCAAGTCAATTAAGGTCTTCGGTATTTAAACAGAAAGCCTTCCTACTGGTTCACAGCAGACCCATAAATATCCCTGGAAAATAATAATAATAATCAGTAAAGATATAAAAAAACTATTATTATTTCAGTAGATGAAACCTATTCAGATGGAACAAGCACGCCAAAGGGGCAACTGACTTGAAATTCAAGCTTCCAAAGAATATTATTATTATTATTATTATTATTATTATTATTATTATTATTATTATCCGGTAGATGAAACCTATTCAGATGGAACAAGCACACCAAAGGGGCCACTGACTTGAAATTCAAGCTTCCAAAGAATGTCGGTTTCAACCTCCCACCGCTTAAGACCGCCCAACACTGCAGCAGTAACTGATCATGGTACTGAGCCAGAGATTGTTCGTCTCCCTGGGGGGAGACGCGAACCAGCGATATCTGGGTGGCACGCCACGACACTAACCACTATACCAGCTGACCCAAGTGTTGAGGAATAAATGGATACACCTCAATCCTAATACGAGTTGACAACACTGCTCTCACTTTTTACTGCTTATTTTTTTAAACTAATTTTGTTTGCATTTTAATTTGAATATAGAATTAAGGCAAAAGGCCAAGCACTGGGACCTATGAGGTCATTCAGCGCTGAAATGGAATTTGACAGTAAAAGGTTTCAAAGTTGTAACAGGACGAAAACTTCTAAGCAGTTGCACTATGAATCAAGTGTTAGGAGAGAGTGGAAAATAAGATAAAGAAATAGAATATGAAAGGAGGTACTGCAAAAAGAACGAAAGTGGTTGCAGAACTAATTTGGTTTGAAAATTAACCTAAAACCACTAGCAATGGCAAAAAACAATCGACTTCTTCATTTTTGGAACTTATTCTGGAGTTTGAAAACAAAGTAGTGACATGCAATGATAATCATTTGTAATCTTCGTATAGGTAATTACAATCTTCTGTTCGCATGTAAACACACAAATACGTCAAAACACAAAGTACGGGACCGGGTGTGGAGCACTCGAAGAGACTCGACTCAGAGAGAGAGAGAGAGAGAGAGAGAGAGAGAGAGAGAGAGAGAGAGAATTAAGCGCAAAATGATTCCTGACCAGTGGAGAACGGAGGGGAAAGAGAAAAAGAGAGAGAATTGTTATCATTTTGTGTAATCTGTCTCCTTGAACATATTACCTCTCCGTTTGCTGCTAAACGAACTTCAAAAGTGAATGTTTGTTTGTATGGTGTTTTTACGTTGGATGGAACCAGTGGTTATTCAGCAACGGAACCAACTCTCCGTGACTTACGAACCACATCGAGAGTGAAGAACTCCTATCACCAGAAATACACACCCCTTAGTGGAATGCCCGAGAATCGAACTCGAAGCCAACGAAGTGACAACGCCAACACCATACCGACCACGCCGCCGAGGCGCCTCAAAAGTGAATGAAACACCACCAGCCAGTCAAAGTCTTCTGTGAACAGAAGCGTCCAAGATGCCAATTCGCGTTCCTTCAAAAGAATATCCGGTCTTCACAAATTACGAAACATATAAATGTCGACTTGGCCACATAGAGAAAATTGATTCATTTTGTGGATGCCGTGACGTCATCTGGTCGCTGGGTACCTACAGGATCCAACACTTGAGGTCATCAACAGGAAATATTCGGGAGACAGGGTACGTACCCACTTTGCAACGGTATTATTATTATTATTATTATTAGTATTTTTTTTTTTATCACAGTCCTCCAATTTGACTGGGTGGTATTTATAGTGTGGGGTTCTGGGTTGCATCCTGCCTCCCTAGGAGTCCATCACTCTTCTTACTATGTGCGCCGTCTCTAGGATCACACTCTTCTGCATGAGTCCTGGAGCTACTTCAGCCTCTAGTTTTTGCAGGTTCCTTTTCAGGGATCTTGGGATCGTGACTAGTGTTCCTATGATTATGGGTACAATTTCCACTGGCGTATCCCATATCCTTATTTCTATTTTCATTATTATTATTATTATTATTATTATTATTATTATTATTATATTTTATTATTATTATTAATTATTCAGCGATGAAACCTACTCATATGGAACAAAGCCCACCAAAGGGTCACTGACTTGAAATTCAAGCTTCAAAGAATATTATTATTATTATTATTATTATTATTATTATTATTATTATTATTATTACCCCTGTTCGTATGGAACAAAAAAAACACCCACCCCCCCCCCCCCCCCCCCGAAGGGGCCACTGACTTGAAATTCAAGCTTCCAGAGAATATTAACGTGTTCATTAGAAAGAAGAAAGAGGAAGTAGAGGAAAATACAGAAAGAAGAGATCCCACTTATCAAGAAACAAAACAAAAATAATAATAATAAATAGATAAACTGATGAAAAAAAATTGCAAGTTCAAAGGTATTTCTAAACGCAGACAAAAATACTAAACAGCCCCTATACGAGCAGTCAGTGTAGATGCAGTTTTTTTTTTTTTTCCAAGGAAGTACAAAAAAGAAAAAAAAGTCTCGTGAGTAAGACTTAATGTGACTTACCATATAATAAGTCTAAAAACATAGACTTTTCTCCGTCTGAGTCTGTATCAAAAAAGTTCGTAACTGAAAAATTCTGGATGTTGCAACATGATGACTGCCAACTCTTCACATAGGTTAATGAATGTTGTGTGCGCATTTGCAAGCACATTACCAGGTTATATGTACACCCACAGAGAGAGAGAGAGAGAGAGAGAATACTTATAGATTAGTTCTAGCCTTGAGAGAAAGAGAGAGAGCTTCAACGTGACTGTTCACTTGCCGACTGAAATGAGAGAAGAGAGAGAGAGAGAGAGAGAGAGAGAGAGAGAGAGAGGCACAGCTTTGACACTTCCAAACCACAGAGAGAGAGAGAGAGAGAGAGAGAAATAATATACCACACCTATTTCCACATTCCTTCCTCTGCTGCTGGTATTTCAGATCCAGATGGTGCTCCTTTATTCCAACAACGAGCCGAGATATTTGTTGCTGACTACGACGAGCCTTCGTCTGTGACGTGTTTTGACGAGTGGGCTACTATCATCACGAGCAACTAGTACCTCAGCGAAGTAGATGTTGTTATATTATGACTCTCATAGCAGTGTAGCAAGGCGAAGGTTGACATTTGATTAACTGCAAGTACATTGGGATGTTCAGTTTTAAGTTAGGTGGTATTAGGTGGCAAGTTTCAGTCGATTCCAAGGGTACAGCATTTAAAAAAATAACGTGTACATACACTGGAAAAAATATGAGCTAAAATTGAAGAGAGAGAGAGAGAGAGAGAGAGAGAGAGAGAGAGAGAGAGAGAGAGAGAGAGAGAATTCCAAATCAATGTTATATATCAATGGAGGTTGAATACTTGAACACTCTTAACATTATTTACAATGACAAGCTGCGGAATCTTAATTTATCAAACGAAACAGAAACACAATTTCATTATTATTATCAAGATGAAAAATGATCATGACAGAGAATGTCATTTAAAGAAATCGCAGAAGACTTTAAATCGACAATCGAGTGTCAGAACAAAGATAACACCAAGAAGCCTCTTCGAGCAGCGCACCTTTAATGTTCACAAAAGAAGAGAAATTGGTCAGCCAATTCTAAAGGAAGATGGCAACAAAAGCTCTGGTGTTATTGCTTAATATCCTACCTAGACCAGCGTTAGACCAGCATTAAGAAAAGCTCTGGTCCTATTGCTTCATATCTGTATAGACCAACATTGGACCAGCATTAAGAAAAGCTCCGGTCCTATGGCTTAATATCTGTTTAGGCCAGCATTAGACCGACATTAACAGTATCTGTCTAGACCAGCATTGGCAGAAGCTCTGGTCTTATTGTTTAAAATCTGTCTAGACCTACATTAACAGAAGTTCTGGTCTTATTGCTTCATATCTGTCTAGACCAACATTGGACCAGCATTAACAAAAGCTCTGGTCCTATAGCTTAATATCTGTTTAGGCCAGCATTAGACCAACATTAACAGTATCTGTCTAGACCAGCATTGACAGAAGATCTGGTCTTATTGTTTAATACCTGTCTAGACCAATATTAACAGAAGCTTTTGGCTATATTGCTCAATATCTGTCTAGGCCAGCATTAGACCAACATTAACAGAATCTCTGGTCCTATTGCTTAATACCAGACCAGAATTAACAGAATGTCTGGTCTTATTGCTTAATATCCGTCCAGACCGGCATTAACAGAATCTCTGGTCTTATTGCTTAATATCTGTCTAGACCAGAACTAACAGAAGCTCTGGTCTTATTCCTTAATATCTTTCTAGACCAGCATTAACAGAACCTCTGGTCTTATTGCTTAATATCCGTCCAGACCAGCATTAACAGAATCTCTGGTCTTATTGCTTAATATCTGTCTAGACCAGCACTACACACAAGTACTGTATATAGAGACATAACGAGATAAAATGGTACCATTCCCACAAAACAGTACCATTCCCGCCCTAGGGAAACTTCATTGCACCGCGGTAAGTACCGCTCAATACCGCCCTTCCCCTTCCCCCTTCCCCTCCCCCACAAGCAGTCTCGACTCTTATCTCACCTCGGCAAAACCGTAAAAGGGCCAAAAACTTGCCACAGAAAGGAACAAATGGTGGCGGGATGTGCCGCGTCAGATCGGGCGGTAAAGTTGGAGTGCTGCTTCATACTCTCTCTCTCTCTGTCTCTCTCCAGTGGTGTAAATGTTGCTATGGGGTTTCAGTTTATATCGTTGTGTAACTTAAAGATCCCGAAAGATAAGAGAGATTATAATGGAAGAATTACGACATTAAGAGAGAAACTTCTGCAAAGATACTCTGGGCACATACTCGCCTGGAAATTTCATACGATTATATATATATATATATATATATATATATATATATATATACATATATATATTTACACCAAGTGTTCTGCTGATTTCAAATACGCACGTGTAAACAGTAGTACATACATACATACATATCTCAACAGACATAAGAATATAGATACATTTTTATGACTAATATATGAATATATATATATATATATATATATATATATATATATATATATATATGAGAGAGAGAGAGAGAGAGAGAGAGAGAGAGAGAGAGGAGGAGAGAACTCTTACGAATAAAAATAATTTGTCCATGCGTCCCCGTACAGTACACTACGAATGTAATTAAACATATAATTCAATTTGCCTGTTAAAATCTGCATAAAATTATGTGAAACGTTTCAATACTAATTAAGATATGCAGTTATATCCATATGCAGGTCCACTCACAATCAATTTATATATACTATATATATATATTATATATATTATATATTTGTATGTAACAATTTATGTAATCTTGCTGGACAAGTTTGTAATTTATGTATTTTTGTTTTCTATAGCCTTGACAATGAGACCATAGTCTTGAAACGTTGGCAACAATAAAGCAACCCATGTATTGAGCTGTTTTTGCCTTTTCACCTGATATATATATATATATATATATATATATATATATATATATATATATATATATATATATAAGTTCGATAGCGTGTATGTATATAAGTTCATATGTGGTAATCAGTAAATGGGGACAAATTAAAACTCAATTTTCTTTTAAGAACTTGCAGTATAATAAACGTAAAATCTCTGCAGAATCAAATAAATATATAAAATAACTACACACGTACACACACTTATATATAATGTGTGCATACGTAAGTATATATTTTATATATTTAAGTGATTATGCAGAGGTTTTGCTCTTAACCACAACTGTTAGGAGTTACGGACACTCAAGGATTTTTTTTTCGTGACCTAATTCCAGTAGAGTTGTAAATGGCCACAGGGATTTCATAAATATATCGCAATAATACTTGGCGATTCCAGCAAGCGAGGAAAGCTCCCCTCCTAGAATCTCCACTATTACTATCAAAACAACAAAACATAATGATAACTATATTTGACGGGTTCTCCTCCCAAGGATAACTCAAGTTCTGACCACCTTGATAACGTACGAATTCAGACACTAACCTCTTAAGTTATCATTAAACTAATCAAAAAATTTTTGAAAAAAAGTATAACAATAAACACTTAATTAAAATGCACCATAATATAAAAAATGCAAAGCTTTAATATGGAATGGAATGAGATACAGAATTTAGGCCAAGGCCAAGGCCAAGCACTAGGACCTACGAGGTCAATCAGCTGGCAGGCTTTGACCTATGGTGAGTTCATTCCATGAGGTCATTCCTATGAGGTCAATTCAGCGCTGAAAGGGAAACTTAGATAAAAAAAAGGTTTGAAAGGTGTAACAGGAGGAAAACCTCAAAGCAGTTGCACTATTGAAACAGCAATTGTTAGGAGAGGGCGGGAAAGGAAGATGGAAGAGAGAGATAATATGAGCTGAGGTACAGTAAAAGGAAATGAAAGGAAGGAACGCTGCAAAGAAGCTTCAAGTAAAGCCTACAGTGCACTGCGCGAGGCACACCGACGGGCATTACTTATCGACGGGGTAGCATTTGTTGGGAAAATATATATATCTCTATCCAACCGCATCATAATTACATATGCATAACTTTAAAATGTCGGAGGGGGGGGGGGGGGGGGGGGGGGGGAAACACCCAGGAAAAATAAACAAACTTCGAGAAGAGCAACAACATCTGCTGCACGAAAATGAGACGGCCAATAAACCAGAATAAAATCATCGACGAGCACGAACACACGCGTGTGTCCGCTCTGCACGAACATGCAATGGCTCACGAATGCGTCACTCTCCGTTACTGGTAAGGACTTTTAACGAATCTACATCCCCCCCCCCAACACCCCCTACCCCTTACCAACCAATTCCTCTATTAGCTAATGGACTCTCGTGTCCGTATCTGTCTCACGAGGTCAAAAAAGGAGGACGGGGCACTGGGTGGATTTATGATGACCTTCGGATCAAACGATGGGCTAGAACTTAACATATTCCAATTAAGCGACGCTCCAGCTTAGGTCACTCACCTCGTATCAACCACCATAACCTCGTCTATACCTGTGCTTTGGTCGACGACACTCGGCAGCGGTCCCAATCGATCGACCTAGAACCTGAAGAATGCAGAGTGGTAATAATCACACCAAGTTTTAACCCAGCGAGCGACGAGTTTAAAAATAACGTCGAGAAAAGGGCAGTGTACTAGACGGAATTTCCTGAGTTTATAATAATCATTCCACGGCAGCAAAACAGAAAGCTCGAAAAAAAATATATATATACGTACGTCAGATCTCACCTCTGGCCTTGACATTCAAAGAGTGACGTAGACATAAAGACCGAACATGCACCTCTGGCATTTAATCCCACAACAGAGAGTCTCTCTCTCTCTCTCTCTCTCTCTCTCTCTCTCTCTCTCTCTCTCTCGGGCGTTTACAGTACATCAAAGACGATACATGGTATTGTATGAAAGGCATAATTTACCGGGCCGGTAAACAAAATTTACGATGTCCCAAAGATACGCGATGATATATATCAAAGTCAATTTTAGGTCGAAAAACAATTCCCATTAAGACGCTGAAGATGAAACAAACGGTTCATATAAAGTGGATGTATCCTTCCTGACCTCCCCCACAAATTAGGGGATGAATAATCGCCCTAGCAGCGTAGTTCACTCGCTAATCAACACCCGCTCGTGTCTAATTGCACACGTGAGGCCTCGCAATCCACCCACTTATGCCGAAGTTGTTTTCTCTGAAATCACATCAGAATCAGTCCTTCATTATCGTTCTCTTCAGGGATGAAGGACAATGAAGGACTTCTCTCTACGGTCCTTGGCGCTTCCTGGATATATCCCTCCTACGTCTGTTCTTTGTTATTTACGAGAACTTAATCCATCTTTTTAAGTCACAGCGCAGTTTCTCAGCAAGATACAAAACATTGTTTTGGCGTGTTGGCTGAGTCACACTTTCCCCTATTGATTTTCTCTGCTTAAAAGCAACACAAAAAGAGAGAGAGAACAAACACGTAGCTGTCAGTATCCAGCCTTGCTAACTTCAGCAACAACGGAACTATTCGTTCCTTCCATTTGGCTTTCCTTCGGAAATATCGGTCGCTTCCTGACGCTTAATTATTGGAAAAGATTTTTCGTAACTAATTTTGAAAAATGATGACTTAACGATCTGCTTCGTCTATACACTTCAGAATGTCAGTGTCATACAGCTGTCAGGTTTCCACGGGAGTATTTCACGTTGTTTCCTTTCATGAAAACATTTGTTTTAACATACAGATTTATGTACACATTCAAGAACAACGTGCGATTAATAACCGAGACTGTCTTACCACATGAAGTCAGAGTGGGGTGGGGGGGTGGGGGGGGGGGGGGGCACAGGAAGGAGAAGCAATGCAGGTGGCCTGGTTGCGAAAAATGCCAAGCGAGATGATTCCCTAATCTTAGCGGTGTTCATTAATGACCGAGCAATTTTTAACCCAGGAATAAATGGATCGTGAATTTGGGACTTCGAGCCAAGCACTTGAGAGAGAGAGAGAGAGAGAGAGAGAGAGAGAGAGAGAGAGAGAGAGAGAGAGAGAGAGAGACTTTCAGCCATTCAGCTTTCAAGACAGTGAAGAGAGGAAGTTATCAAGAGAAGTTGGAATCCCTGGACAGCGAGAAAATGGAAAATAACTGTTAAAGAGGCTGGACACCAAAATGGAAGAACCGAGAATGGTGGTGAAGTAAAAGGCTGAAAAGTGGGCGTTGCCGCAAAGGAGCGATCAGGCGGTGCGAATGACGTTTCAGTAATGCCTACAGTGTGTCGCCTGAGGTGTAATGACGGCACTATACCCACCCATGGGGTTGCGCCAAATGCACATTCCCGAGATGTATACCAGCATTGTAACAGACCCCCACGGCCCCCCCCCCCCCCCCCCCTTTTTTTTTTCTATTTGGCCATGCCCCTACATTAAGTAGTTAGTATATTCACTTGGTAATTTGGGCTTGGGAAACATAATGAGATTATTTTCAAGAAGATTCTATGGTTAGTTTTTAAGATATGGCGTCCAACCTTTTTCCAGGGAAGGTTCTGGTACTCGGCTACAGTTCGGGAAGATGCGCCCCAAATAGGATGAATAATTGACCTTTCTGTTAATACCCAGTTCCAGGGTATCAACATAAATCTGGAATGATGCCCCAAGATTTTGATTCTGAGAGCACTGCTATGCCAATAGCAAGGGTATTTTCTTACAAGCCCAATTTCATATTAATCAGACTTGGCAAGGGTTATTATTCCAAATTATTTAAAATTAATTATACACTAAATATGACCCTCTGTCGAACTTCTCAGTTCCAGAGGTCCTTTATTCCTAACACCGTAGGACTGTGGAACATCCTTCCTGCTGAGGGTGTCCTGCAAATAGATTTTCAGAAGTTCCAGCGAAGTTGGAATGCATTACTGCCGTAATACAATTCTCCGTATTATTTTAATAATTCACTTATATTACTCCTTATTTATATTTCCTTTTTTAAATAAGAATTCTCTTCTTTCTGTTTCCCACAACCTTCATATGAACACCTGATTCTTTGGAAGCTTGAATTTCAAGTCAGTGGTCCCTGTGGTGGGCCTGTTCCATATGAGTAGGGTTCATCTTCTGAATAATAATAATAATAATAATAATAATAATAATAATCAATAATAATAATGAACCAAGGAACCCCGTGTGAAAGAGGCTATAATATTGCGAAATAAAAGCCCATACATAAATATTTTTCACGCTTCTGTGGCTTTTACTCTCACTAATAATAATAATAATAATAACAATAATAATAATAATAATAATAATAATAATAATAATAATAATATGCCGGAAACAGAACTTCTTTCGAACACGTATTTATTGAATATAAATGGCATAATTCACAGGATTTATTTTATACAGAATTCTCTCAATTCTTCTGATGACTTCAGAAGCAGGCCATTAGAAAAGAATTGAGAGAATTCTGTATAAATCAAAATCTGTAAATGATAATATTATATTCAATAAAACATGTTCGAAAGGTCTGTTTCCAGCATATTATTATTATTATTATTATTATTATTATTATTATTATTATTATATTATTATTATTATTATTATTATATTATTATTATTATTAAAAGATATTACTGCATCAGCTGCATTCAACTTGTAAATAGTCTTTTTGACCTATTTGCTCATTTACTGTGACAAATAAATAAATTTGTAACCATTATCCCTGAAAATTGATCCTCCTGATGAGTAATATCGGCGCAATACTCGTCCAGTTGTAATAGCAGAAAGAAAGGTATTATTAGAAAAATAGAGAAGACTATTTACAAGTTGAATGCAGCTGATGCAGCAATATCTTTCAATAAGACTTGTTTGAAAGAGGATCTCCTTCCAATATATTATTATTATTATTATTAATATTATTGAGATTTAATAGCCAAAGAAGTGTAAAAAATGTTTATGTACTGGGTTTTAATTCTCAATATTATAGCCTTTTTACAGGTTTTCCTTGGTTCCTTGGTTATAACAATAATAATCAATTCTCCTTTGGGCTACATTCGTAGACGAATTCCCACCGCTTCCTGGAGAGATTTTGACTTCTCTGCTCGAGCTCTTCTCATATAACCTTGGCTGCATCTTAGGTCTCAGTAAATGGCATCTCTGTGCCACTTTCAGAATCTGTTTTATCGGAGAAAACTGGCCTGCGACCTTCACTATGAAGTTATTGTAGCTCATATGCTCACATTTCCTTACATAAATTGTTAGGACTTCCTTCAAGTAAGTAATTAATTTAAAAAAAAAACTTTTGTAAGTTATTGAGTTCACATTACCTAATTTTCGTACGAATATTGTCAAGCAATGCTTTCACGTACATAATCCCAACAAGCAAGCAATTTCATCATAACTTCTGTAAGTTATTGAGCTCATATAATCTTATTTTAATACCAATAATGATCAATCGAACAAGGTGTGATCCGACCTCCAGCTTACTTGAGATTTTCTAGTCACGCATAAGTTGTAAACATTATATACCTAACTTTTAACGTAAATTAAAACGTGCTAAAATCTACAGTCAAATAGTGCGTTGTTTCATCAACGAAAATAAAAAATAAATACGCTATATATATTATCAGAAATAATTTTTCTGTACTGTTTACCATGCACATTATTTAATTTTTTACACTTTCATTCTAATGAATAAATCATAAATATCCTACCCTAAATTTCTCGTATCTTTTTCAGACCTTTATAGGCTCTTCCATAGACCTTTCCTACCTCCTCCACAAGAACAGCAACAAAGTAGTTTGTAGTCTTACTCCCCAGGTAAGCGAAAATAACTTTTGTAAAATATTCTCGGATTTCATCTACAAACTACATTTAACGAGGGCAAAATAATACATTCATGACCATGCTATCAAAGAAGCTGCTATTCTTGGTTACGCCCATTTTGCTACTAAGATACTCATGTTTTTTTGTACTAAATATTCATAAATACAAGATAAATACTGTATTGAATTACGAGTACCTAAGAAAAGTGTGCATTTTTCCTTATATTTTGTATTAAATATTTATGAATACAAGATAAATACTGTATTGAATTGCGCATAGCTAAAAAAAAGGTGCATTTTTTCCTTATATTTTTTTTACTAAATATTCGTAAATACAAGATAAATACTGTATTGAATTGCGAATAGTTAAATAAAAGTGTGTATTTTTACCTTATTGTATAAATATTCATATAAGATGAATGCGGTATGATTCGAGTACCTGAGTGTGTATTTTTCCTATTTTGTACTAGATATTCATAAATACAAGATAAATACTGTATTGAATTGAAAGTACCTTAAAAAAAGTTTATTTTCCTTATATTTTGTACTAGATATTAATAAATACAAGATGAATACTGTATTAAATTGAACTTACCTTAAAAAAAGTGTATTTTTTCTTATATTTTGTACTAGATATTCATAAATACAAGATAAATACTGTATTGGATTCCGCATAGCTAAAACAAAGTATGTATTTTTTCCTTATATTTTGTACTAAATATTCGTAAATACAAGATAAATACTGTATTGGATTTAGCATAGCTAAAAAAAGTGTGTATTTTTCCTTATATTTTGTATTAAATAATCATAATTATAAGATAAATACTGTATTGAATATTACGTATCTTAAAAAAGTGTGTCTTTTTTGCTTATAGTTTTTTTTTTTACTAAATATTCGTAAATACAAGATAAATACTGTATTGAATTGCGCGTAGTTAAAAATAAGTATATATTTTTTCCTAATATTTTGTACTATATATTGATAAATATAAGATAAATACTGTATTGCATTGCGCTAGTGTGTACTTTTACCTTATATTTTGTACTAAATATTCATAAATACAAGATAAGTACTGTATTGAATTGCACGTACCTCAAAAAAAGTTTATTTTCAAAAAGAAAGCTGAAAAAATATATTTTTAAATAAGTTGCAATATGGTTGCAATGCCAATATTTCACTGACTAACCTATTAAACAGGAGAGGAACATTCAGAAAATATCGGAGAGGTGGTTATCACAATATCCCAAGAAACTGGGTCACAGCTGTTCCCAGACGAGGTAGGTGGGCTGTTTTAGCGCGGAAATATTTTACTTGGCTAGAGTTTGTTTTTATATATATATATACACAAAAAAAAGGTTGAAAATGTTTTACTGTATAATTTTTCCACTCTACTTTACCTAACACTTATGACTCATCTATACGGTTTATGTTACATAATAAGGTCAACTCTCTCTCTCTCTCTCTCTCTCTCTCTCTCTCTCTCTCTCTCTCTCTCTCTCTCTCTCTCTCTATATATATATATATATATATATATATATATATATATATATATAGATATAAATATACAGAGTCCTTGCCTCTCAGTTGAAAGACCTTGGTTCGATCCTGAGTAAGATATATATATATATATATATATATATATATATATATATATATTATATATATATATATATATATAAGTAGTATGGAGACGGAGCAATTACTCAGGGATAAACATATTGGAGTAGGGAGTAGGGGAGACGTTCTGTCTTTCATCATTTATTCTTAATTTATGGTTAAAAAAAAGGTTTTTTAATTTTGGTGTTGGAAACATTGTGTGTATCTTTTTACTTATACGCAATTGATGTGCAATCGTTTCACCCTGGAAAATGTATCAAGCTGATACGAAACGTCGGCGCTAATAAATGGATGAAAGGACAGAAACGCGTCTCCCTACTCCAATATGTGTGTGTGTGTATATATATATATATATATATATATATATATATATATACATATACATATACATACATATACAAACACTTCACAGCTGTGTGCGTGGTAGCGCAGGTGCTCATATTATATACAATTATAATTTCCTTTTTGGGGTAAGTTATGGTTAAGAGTGTGAAATCGATATAACTGATATTTGTAGCTTAGTATTCTCTCTCTCTCTCTCTCTCCTCTCTCTCTCTCTCTCTCTCTCTCTCTCTCTCTCTATATATATATATATATATATATATATATATATATAGAGAGAGAGAGAGAGAGAGAGAGAGAGAGAGAGAGAGAGAATACTAAGCTACAAAATATCAGTTATATCGATTTCACACTCTTAACCATAACTTACCCCCAAAAAGGAAATTATAATTGATATATAATATGAGCACCTGCGCTACCACGCACACAGCTGTGAATGTGTTTGTATATGTATATGTATGTATATGTATATATATATATATATATATATATATATATATATATATATATATATATATATACACACACACACACATATTGGAGTAGGGAGACGCGTTCTGTCTTTCATCCATTTATTAGCGCCGACGTTTCGTATCAGCTTGATACATTTTCCAGGGTGAAACGATTGCACATCAATTGCGTATAAGTAAAAAGATACACACAATGTTTCCAACACCAAAATTAAAAACCTTTTTAATAAATTAAGAATAAATGGATGAAAGACAGAACGCGTCTCCCTACTCCAATATGTTTATCCCTGAGTAATTGCTCCTGTCTCCATACTACTTCTTATATAAATATAATATATATAGTTATATATATATATATATAATATATATATATATATATCTTACATCAGGATCGAACCAAGGTCTTTCAACTGAGAGGCAAGGACTCTGTATTTATATATATATATATTATATATATATATATATATATATCGTATATGTATGTATATATATAAACAAGCACAACTACTATAAATTTCAAATTCCAAGCTCTGGGTCAACACTACACAAGTGAATAAGGTTACCTATTTCATCGACCATTGCACTGAACGAATATATCAATCTATAATAATTTTTCCTAATATTACTGAAGTGAAACCAATGCCTGACACTGGCAAGACGACGCAACTAAATCTCTCAACACTCAACACAGTGTATCTATCTATTGACTCTCATTAGGAGAATCTATTGATAGGAGCTCATCATTAATCTTATTGCCTCGCGTCAGAAGGCTATTATTGTACGTAGGTTTGCTTCTTTAGTATAAGTTGAATGTTGGAATGGAAAATTGGAAGCAAAAGGTTTGAAAGGTGTAACAGGAAGAAAAACTGAGAGTAAGAAAGGTCTGAAATTTGTAAGATGAGGAGATACTGACAGTACAAAGGTTTGAAAGGTGTAATAAGAGGAGAAACTGAAAGTAAGAAAGATGTTTGAAAGGTGTAACAGGAGAAACAGAGAATAAGAAAGGTTTGAAAAGTGTAACGGGAGCAGAAATTGAGAGTAAGAAAGGTTTGAAAGGTGTAAGAGGAGGAGAAACTGAGAGTAAAAAAGGTTTGAAAGGTGTAACAGGAGGAAAACCTCAAAGTAGTTGCACTAGGAGTCAATTGTTAGAAGAAGGCTGAGGAAAGTAAGGTGGAAGAAAGAGAAAATGAACGGAGGTACAGTAAAAGGAAATGAATAGGGTTGCAGCTGCGGGCCTAAGGGACGCCCCGAAGAACCGTAGCACTGAAGAAACTCACAGTCCCCCCTCATCCACCCCCCCACCCTAAGGGGAATACGTTCAACGTTGACGCGTGACTTTTAAACCTTTGATCACAACACTGGTTTTAAATATCGAATCAATCAATGATTCTAAAAGTGACTTAACCTAAGGTGTATAAATACTCACGAATTCAGAGAACCAAACACAACGTACCTGCAGAAAGAGAGAATGATAATTTAGAAAAATGACGATTATAGAAATATAGATAAATGCAAATTAAACAACTATGTAATATTACATTAACTACCACATCATACTATAATTAACACGGAGATTAAATACATTTCACGAACAGCATGTGCTCAATCAATTAGGATCTAACGCAGCATTAATTTCATGAGAGGGTTTATTTCGTATTTATCTTCGACAGCCAATGGCTTAAATAGTGAACACCTGAGATATGAAGTCTACACAAAATACTGATGAAACTACGAAAATCATATCCTAAAGGAGAATATTCTACCTGCTAATAAAATATCACTGGAAATTTCAGTTATTAGTGTTTTTCACATTAAATGTAGAAAATATCTATTCTCGAAACAAGATTAACTATTAAAAGTAGAGAAATTAGTCGAAATCATCTTTATTCGACAGTCATGAATGGTAGCCTTATAATAATCCAATTAAACTAATAAAAGTAGAGAAAATAGTCGAAATCACCTTTATTCGACAGTCATAAATGATAGCCTTATAATAATCCAATTGAACTAGTAAAAGTAGAGAAAATAGTCGAAATCACCTTTACTCGACAGTCATAAATGATAGCCTTATAATAATCCAATTAGCTCAAACAGTAGCATTTTGGCATCAACGCATTAGGCATCATACAGTCTGCTCACGTCACAAAGCTCTTCTGCATTTCAAAAAACCCGGCCTTGATGTGAGCTCCAAAAATTGCAACGGGTCTGGCCCATTCACGTGAGTCATCGGGACTTGCAACCTTGACTTATTGATCGATAAACCTTATGTAACCTGGATTTACTCCTCGGGAAGCATATTCCGGGACTGTGACAGAGTACCTGGAACATTCCCTGGAAAAAAGCGGGACGCCATATCTTAAAAACTAACCATAGAATCTTCTTGTAAATTTATTTCATTATGTTTCCCATTCCCAAATGATCATTAAAACTTCTTATACCTAACCTAACCAAACCTAACCTAACCTAGGGGCATCCAAATGATCATTTAGTACTTCTTTTAACTAACCTAACCTAACCTAGGGGCATGACAAAAAGAACACCTCGGCTGGTGCAATACTATACTATAAATTTCGGGAATTTGTCCCCAGGGGGACAATTTTTAGTGTTTTGCACAGTTAACGAGAGCATCTATTCACCGACACTTAGGATAACGCTGTTTTTGGAAACTATAATGATGCTGTGTATTTCTCCAGTTGGGACCGTATAAGGAAGAGATATGTTTACAACTTACGCGTGAAGGGATAAATCTTGCAGGCGTGCCGAGTAAGCTGGAGGTCGGCTCACGCTTTTTTTGTAAGGAAGTTTATTGAAAACCCATGTTCCTGGGTGTTATGCCCCTCAAAACCAACCACCCCCCCCCCTCACCCCCGCTACCGGTAAGAGTTGCTGGGCGCAAGATAAACACACATGAAATCAGGATGATACAGATTCTGGAAAACGCTTCGAGATATAAACTGCTTATCCGCCTCTTCTTCTTTTCCTCTCCGTCCCCTCCCCCCCTTCGAAAGCTCCCCCCCCCCCCCCACCACCACACTATCCATTATCCTTCTCCAAAACCCTCTGCCAAGATTTTATCGACCGTAAAGGAAGAGAGAAGGCAAAAGGGGGCATCTCATCTTCTCATCCTGAGATGATTTCTTGCCTTCGAGATAACCCCCATTCTGATCCCTTCCTAAAAAAGTATATGAAAAATAAAAAATAAATAAAAACTAAAAAAATAAAATAAAACAAGATAAAAAATGATTTTTTTTCCCTGCGTGTCTTAACTTTCGAACAATATTTGATATTGGTGATATATGGCTTAAAACTGTTGACATTATGATCTTGCCAAAAATAAATAAAAAATAAATACATAAATAAATAAAAAAAATTAAAGTGGCCTTTTTAATCTCAAGTATCTTAACTTACGAACAATATTTGATATTGGTGATATATGGCCTAAAACTGTTGCCATTACGATCTCTTGCAAAAAAAAAAATAAATAAAAAAATAAAAATTAAAGTCACATTTTTAATCTCAAGTGTCTTAACTTAGGCAATATATTTAATACTGATATACGACTCATAACTGCCACAATTGTGATCCCTTAAAAAAAACTATTCTTACTTAGTGTCTTAACTTATGAACAATATCTCATATTGATAAACGACTTGAAAATGTTGCCATTCTGGCCCCTTCAAATAAAAAAGTTACCTTTTTTTTACCTTCATGTCTTAACTTACGAACAACATCTAATATTCAAATATGACTTGAAACTACTTATCTCTTGCTGAAATAGATAAATTGAAACGGTCCCTTTTTTCTAACATTCCCTCATGACATGACATCAAGACAACTTCTGTCAACCTTAATACAGAAGATATCTTTGTCCTTAACTTTCCGTTATAATGATTTAAGTTTATCTTACATCATGGTGGTTTAAAGAGAGAGAGAGAGAGAGAGAGAGAGAGAGAGAGAGAGAGAGAGAAATACGAATAGTTCAGAACTCAGTCGTCTTAAGTGAGACAAAGATATCAGGTCCGTTGGATGATTTTAATTACGAGAGAGAGAGAGAGAGAGAGAGAGAGAGAGAGAGAGAGAGAGAGAGAGAGAGAGTAGGTGACACGTATGCATACACAAAGCCACCTGATTCAGCTGCGCACACCTGTATATGAACTTGCGTGACCACACACGTTGCACACCCTGCAGAAGAAGCTATCTAGCCAAGTAGTGCATGCAGATAACGGCACGCAAGCAAGATGACATCTCTCTCTCTCTCTCTCTCTCTCTCTCTCTCTCTCTCTCTCTCTCTCCAGTAATGAAAACCAGCCAAACGTATAGGTACTTTCATCTCACTTAAGGAGACTGAATTCAGAATAATTCGTATCAATCTCTCTCTCTCTCTCTCTCTCTCTCTCTCTCTCTCTCTCTCTCCAGTAATGAAAACCAGCCAAACGTTTAGGTATTTTCTATCTCACTTAAGGAGACTCCAAACTTATAGGTATTTTCATCTCACTTAAGGAGACTGAATTCAGAATCATTCGTATCAATACCTCTCTCTCTCTCTCTCTCTCTCTCTCTCTCTCTCTCTCTCAGTGAAATAACATCCAAACGTCTAGACATTTTTATCTCACTTAAGACGACTGGATTCCCAAAACCGTTCGTATCAATCACACCCCCGAATTTTGATCAGTCCATCCATAATAAAAACGACCAGACAAGTCGCCGACTTTCTTTTGGGCGATTAATCGTCCTAAGGCATTCTGAACAACTAGCTTCTTAAAGAAAAAAAATCCCTTCCGAATAATACATATCAAAGAGGATAAGATTACAAGATCTATTTTTGGGGTTTTAGATCCCATACATTATTACAATTTTTTCCGTTCATTTTTATTTTATATTGATTCCGAACTTCGGAAATCTCTTTATTCTTCTGTGTTCAGGATGAATTCGTCTTCTTCTACATCTGACTTGTCATGAAGATTAGACTACTTGCGTTGAGTACCAGCTTTATATTTCTAGGACAGTTTTAGGACAGAAATATATTCTATAATTAGGACAGAAACATATTCAATACTATTTACGATGGAGCTAGATTACCGCAATATTAGGCGCACATATTTGACATACTATAACTGATTCACTTAAGGTAGATTCTTGGTTGAGCCCTATGCCTACGAGACGTTAGTTTGGCGGCCGCTGATTGGCTGGGGGCTGCCTACCTCCTGGTACCAGCCAATCAGCAGCCACCAAACAAACGTCTCGTAAGAATAAGGCTCATCCGAGAATCTACCTTAAGTGAATCAGTTATACTCTCTGCCCCATCAAAAAAGCACATTCAGGTGTTCACTTAATTCTAAGATAAATGGTTTTTGTTGATTATTTTCATTTCTGTCCATCTACTAGAAAGGAGGTGTGGGGATTATGGCAGTGTCTTATCACTTATATACATACTTGTATGAGCAACAAGACGTGATCCGACCTCCAGCTTACTCGGAGCGCGAGCTAAAATCTATGGCCAAATAGCGCGTTGTTTCACCAACGAAAATTAAAATAAATGAGCTATATTTCATTAGAAATTACTGTTCTGTACTGTTTAACATGCGCGTTATTTATTTTTTACATTTTCACTCTAATAAATAAATCCTAAATATCCTATCCTAAAATTCCTGTATTATTAACTCAGCGGGAAACATCTTTTTCATAAATTTTTAGGCTTTTCTATAGACCTTTCCTACCACCCCAACAAGAACAACAACGAAAAAAAAATTAATTTATTAGGCTTACTCCCCGAAAAAACGAAAAATTGAAGCCTTCTTTAACCTGCTAATCCTTCGGGGCATATGATCATTCTGGATGGTTTAGGTCAAAATAGGGTATAATCGTTTACTTTTTTTTTGGGGGATAATACTGCTACTGCAATACTCTTCCTTTCTAAACTAAGTAAGTACGGGAAACAAACAGACACATCAATACAAAATAAATACAACATTCTTTTCCATCAGATTTGTATGAATTGTCCAGAGCTTGACTAAGGGCTGTCATGTTCACCTGAATATGAATGAAGTGTCAGTAATTCGCCGGAATATATGAACTATGGCAATAAAACCTGACACCAATTGCCAGCCAGAAAGAGAGAGAGAGAGAGAGAGAGCTAAATTTTAATTCCCATCTTTCATTGTCTAACACTCACTGAGAGAGAGAGAGAGAGAGAGAGAGAGAGAGAGAGAGAGAGCAAAATTTTAATTCCCATCTTTCATTGTCTAACACTCACAGAGAGAGAGAGAGAGAGAGAGAGAGAGAGAGAGAGAGAGAGAGAGAGAGAATATGACTTTCAGGAAATCGTGTTGTGACACCCAGGACCTCAGAATCCTCCAGTTGCGAACAATGAGAGTGTTTTAAGAAAGACGTGGCCCGCGAACAAAGCACACTGAGGAAAAAATGAATAAAAAATAAACAAATTAAAAGAAAAGGAACGAGAGCGAATAGGAACTAAAACACAATGACAATGACAGCTGACCTGACACGTCACTTTTACGTGCCTGATTAATCCCGAAAGGAAGAGAACGCAATCCAGATTCCCGACGCAAAAGTTTCAAAGGCCAAACGTCCAAAGTGAACAGTCGTACGAAGCCTGATCAAAGGGATGCAAGGGAACAAGGCGCGATCCGACCTCCAGCTTACTTCGGGGGACGCGTGCGAGATTTTCCCCTCACGCGCACAAGTTGTAAAGATTATATTCCTACAACTTTTAACGTGAATTAACACGCGCTAAAAGCTATGGTCAAATAGAGCCTGGTTTCACCAATGGAAATTAAAATAAATAAGTTATATTTCATTAGAAATCATTTTCCTGTCCTGTTTAACATGCACATTAATCATTTTTACATTTTCATTCTAATAAATAAATCAGAAATATCCTATCCTTAAATACCTGTATCTTTAACTCAATGCAAAACGCCTTTTTCAGACCTTTTTAGGCTTTTCATAGACATTTCCTAACACCCCAACAAACAACAACGAAGTTGTATGTAGGATTATTCCACGTGTAGGTGGGAATGGGTGCTGGAACTCAATGTAAGAAAATTGGCAGGTGGGAATGGGTTCTGGAATTCAAAGTAAGAATCGGTAGGTGGGAATGGGTACTGGAATTCAATGTAAGAAAACTGGTAGGTGGGAATGGGTACTGGAATTCAATGTAAGAAAATGGGTAGGTGGGAATGGGTACTGGAACTCAATGTAAGAAAATTGGTAGGTGGGAATGGGTGCTGGAACTCAATGTAAGAAAATTGGAAGGTGGGAATGGGTGCTGGAACTCAGGTAGAAAAATGGTAGGGAGGGAGGAATGGGTTACTGGAAAACAATGTAAGAAAAATGGTAGGTGGGAATGGTGTGGAACTCCATGTAAGGAAAATGTAGGGTGGGAATGGGTACTGGAACTCAATGTAAGAAAATTGGTAGGTGGGAATGGGTGCTGGAACTCAATTCATGAAAATGGGTAGGTGGGAATGGGTACGGGAACTCAATTCAAGAAAATGGGTAGGTGGGAATGGGTACAGGAAGTCAATGTAAAAAAAAAAAAAAAAAAAAAAAATCTGTGGGTGGGAATGGGTAAGGGACTTCAATGTAAACAAAGGGGAGGAGGGGTGGGGGGCTAACATTACTAGATAATATAAAGAAGAGTATTCCAGCCCATATGACAACTGTGGTTTGGTAAGATAAGTAAGTAGCAGGCGGCTAAGGAGCGTGATGATGCAGTGCAGAAAGCTCCAAGGTCATGCCAGAGAAGTGGCCATTGTCTTTGCAACCTCTTCTCATGACAGAGCTAAAACGTAGCAACAATTAACGACTGAAGACCGAGAGATTTGTTTGTTTGTTGGTTTGCGTTTGTACGTTGCATGGAACCAGTGATTATTCAGCATCGGGACCAACGGCTTTACGTGACTTCCGAACCAACGCCGAGAGTGAACTTCTATCAACAGAAATACACATCTCTAGCACCTCAATGGAATGCCCGAGAATCGAACTTGCGGCCACCGCATACCGGGCACGCCACTGAGGCGCTTTGAGAGATTTGTGTCACGGAGAAAAGGATAAGTTAGGAACGGCATATAATATGAAATAAAAGGTCAAAAGCCAATCGCTGGGACATACGAGGCCACTCAGCTCTGAAAGTGAAACTGATAGTAGAAAGGTTTGAAAGGATTGACAGACAGAAAACCTCAAAGCAGTTACACTATGAAACGACAGTTAACAACACCTGGAGAGTAAGATGGAAGAAGACGAATATGAATGTAGACACAGTAAAAGGAATGAACGGGGTTACAGCTAGGGTAAGAAGACACGCTTCAAGGAACCTTAAAGTAATACCTACAGTGCACTGCGTGAGGTGCACTGCGGCGCTACTCTCATAAGGGGAAGGATACATTCAGACTAAGTTCAATTAGCAGCTATAACAGAGAGATATGCTTGGACAAGGGTTAAAAAGTCTGTCTGTCTGTCTGTATGTCATTAGTATTTTGTGAAAACCAATGAACTTATTTATGTCATTAGTATTTTGTGAAAACCATTGAACTTACTAAGGTCATTAGTGTTTTGTGAAAACCAATGAACTGATTTTCATGAAACTTGATACGAAATTCAGTGGGTGACCACGCCCCCAACCCCCAAGTGATTTGGCAGATTTTTTTTATTTTATTTATTTTATTTTTTTACTATAAGGCCTACGCCTTTCCGTTGATCGACCAAAAGTTAATCACCAGCAGGATGTTGCCAGTTCTAATCCTACACTAAATCACTATCAGCTTCGAAAGCAACCACACCGCAGTGTCTGTGGTTTGCCACGACTAAAAATGTGACAATATTACCGCCATGCAACTAAAACAATTTTTGCAATCGTTATAGAACTAAAAACAATTGAAAGAGGGAAATCTAGGGGTAAATTTTCCATCTAAATTTAAGTATAACAATTACAGTAAGCACGTGTGTGTAAGTATTTATTCATATATATATGTATAAAGTATATTACACACACAAACACGCACGTACTAGGTTTATTCGCAGCTGAGTTTCCCACCCTCCCCAAACCCCCCTCCCCACCCACCCTTCGTGAAAGGAGAAAAAGCTGCTCAATGATCACCCAATAGACAAGGGAACAGCTTCAAAAGGTGAAAAATAGAATGTATAACAAATATCTGTTGTTCCGTGAGGTTTTGCATCCAACGAGAAGTTTCATATTCACTAGTGTGGATATCCAGTTCCGTCGATCTGAATGATTGCACTTTGCATGCCAAGTGAAGGATAGAGACGCAGAACAATCGCAAGCACCCATAAACGCAAAAATAAATTATACACACACACACACACACACACATATATATATATATATATATATATATATATAATATATATATATATATATACATATATATATATATATATATATATGAATTTTCATCACATCACCGTGATTTATATACACGCATTAAGCTACAAATGTCCTTATCCAATTCGCTTCTACCTCGGAATTTAATATTATTTTCATATACGTTTAACCGGAGGTGGAATTTATTAGTAGATAATAATTTCCTCCTCTCGTGGATTCGAACCAGCGCACAGAGGAGGAATCGGGACTTCAGTGGTAAAGTAACCGACTCGGCCAACAAGTGAGGTAGCTTAATGCATACACACACACACACACACACATATATATATATATATATATATATATATATATATATATTACTATACAGTTCAATGAAGACTTACATCTTAAAATCACTGCAAGCAACAATCAGACGCTGACGACCCAAGGTTAAAAAGGAAAGAGAATGCATTCCCCCCCCCCCCCCCTCTCCTCTCTCTCTCTTCTCTCTCTTCTTACTCTCCCCCCCCCTCTCTCTCTATCTCCTCTCTCTCTCTCTCTCTCTCTCTCTCTCCTCATGTATCGGAAATGAGCTTACAAAGGTGAGGGAAAGACAGATGGAAGAAGAATGAATAAATACGAGAGAAGAGAGAACTTTCGGTTTCCTTGCATTAATGACAATTCTATCAGAATTATCAAAATTACATATATTTCTTTTGTACTATAAGATGAACCCAGGGAAAGGTTCGAAAGCTTTTATAAAGTGTTTATGAATTATAAACGAACTTTTAACATTCTTATTATTGTGGACCCCTTAGAACAAAATAATAATAATAATAATAATAATAATAATAATAATAATAATAATAATAATAATAATAATAATAATAATAATAATAATAATAATAATAAAAAAATGGATGGATAAGTATCAAGACCTGAAATTGTGCCCATAATCATAGGAACACTAGGAGGCACGATCCCAAGATCCCTGAAAAGGAATCTGGAAAAACTAGAAGCTGAAGTAGCTTCAGGACTCATGCAGAAAGATTGTGATCCAAGAAACGGAGCACATAGTAAGAAAAGTTATGGACTCCTAAGGAGGCAGAATGCAACCCGGAACCCCCCAACGCTATAAATACCACCCAGTCGAATTGGAGGACTGTGATAGACCAATAATAATAATAATAATAATAATAATAATAATAATAATAATAATAATAACTCACAGTGAAAGAGGACGTTGACGTAGAAAGGTAGTTACACGATCGAAGATTTTAATTTCCTCTGTTGGTATCATTTGAGAAACAATGGCAGGTAGAGCGAGGTCATTAATAGGTAATGGGGGTCATGAGCCATTAAGAATATACGACCTGCCAACTGGAATTCTCCATTGACATTAAATTGACCGTTTCGTTCCTAACCGCACACTAATTCCTGCATTTAACAGATAAAATGTTTAAAAAAAAGTCCGCACAGTAATTCCGGCAATCAACAGATAAATATTTAAAAAATACTACTAACCGACTAGCGTTATAAGCATTAAATAAATAAATAAATAAATAAATAAACGCGTCAATGGCACATCCTTAAAATATTTTGAGTGACTGCTTGACCTGTAGAAGTTTCCAAGTCAAACAAACAAAAGAGGTTAACATCGCTTTATTATGCCCAACATCTCTTCCAGTAATATAATTCTTATGCCCAACATCGCTTCCAGTAATACAATTCTTTCTTCAAATGCCAGATGCCACGAACGATATAAATTCACCATCTCTTCCACGGCTCTACGAAGTCAAGTTGGTTACAGAAATGAGACAGGCAGTTGGACACAAAGAAACTATCTTTGCCCTGTTCGGACGTAAGAAATGATTCGAAGAATACTACTGATACCAAAAGGTACTTTCCTAGACCACGCTTATGACATTTCATAGGCCTAGATGACATTTCATAGGCCAAGGGTATGAACCCTGGGCCTATGAAATGTCATCTAGGCTTTTACGCAATCCCTTAGAAGCTGATCATCGTCGAGTCGAATTTCTGTCTGAAATAAAGTAAATCGCAAACCTTTTCCTTAATATATGTACTAGATGACTCGTCATCTTTTTTAAAGTCAACAAGGCGTGATCCGACCTCCAGCTTACTCGGGGGCGCGTGCTAAAATCTATGGTCAAATAACGCGTTGTTTCACCGACGCAAATTAAAGTGAATACGCTATATCTTATTAGAAATAATTTTTCTACTGTTTAACATGTGTATTATTTATTTTTTACTCTTTAAATCTAATAAATAAGTCATAAATGTTCTATCCTAAAATTCCTATATCTTCAACTCACCGCGAAACACTTTTTTCAGACCATTTTACGCTCTTCAACAAGGCTTTCCTAACCCCCAACAAGAACAACAACAACAACAACAACAACAAAGTAGTCTGTAGGCTTACTCCCCGAGTAAGCGAAAAGAATAACTGACCAACTGCATCAGAACTCTTAGTTTTTTGGAATGGGTCAGTGACCTACCCAACCCTGCAGCTATCTGTATCCTTAAGTCTTTTAATCTCTTTGAGTTGACCTCTTTGCATAAACCAATAGCTATACATCCCACACAGCTGTCTAACAGCTACTCACTATATTCAATCAAAATACATAATTCACAGGCTGGTCTACCCTCTTGTGTCCAGAAATTGACGGTTATGTTCAACGCAGTCGACGCCAACAGTATCAAATGCGAAGACTAGAATCAGAATACCTCCTTGGAACCTTCGTTCAGGTCCCTCGTCGAATAAAGGAAAGAGGTGCTCGCTACTTTCAAGAAACATCAATGGCTGGATTTGCTTAAAATAACGTAGCAATTCTTATGCTTTGCGTCACTATGTGTAACTACATACGCGGCAACTGAAATGACCATAATCTACGAACCTTACTCAAGAACATTTGGGACATTTGAATTACCATCCAACTTCTTTCCTAACAGTCTCCTATGTTTATCTATTTATTAATTTATTCATTTTATTTCTTTTTTAATAAGTGAGATTTCTTTTTTTTTTCTGTATTACCCTTTACCTTCTTTTACTTCATAATAAACACCTAAATATTCTTTGGAAGCTTGAACTTCGAGTCACTGGCCCCTGTGGTGGACTTGTTCCGTATGAACAGGGTTCACCTTCTGAATTATAAATAATAATAATAATAATAATAATAATAATAATAATAATAATAATAATAATAATAATAATAACACTAATAATAACATAAAGAAAGAGAAAAGACTCCATCACAACCTAGCTCAAAGAGCACTTCTCTTGCATCTAAGTTACTGAAAACTCTATTAACTGTTACATTCATTGTATCTAAAGGTAACGTATATGTAACTGTATAAGCTTAATACAGATAAGTGAATTCAAAATTCAAAATGGGAAATTTGGTGAATTCAACATTCAAAATGGGAAATTTGGTAACATATATTAGGAATTCACGAGGATATATATACTACCTTACGAATTCAAACATATAAATATATAAAGATATGTGTGTGTGTGTGTGTTTGTAATAAAATATATGAGATACAACAAATCATATTAAAATCTGCAATACCTTATGACAATCAATACTCCTATTATTCATAAATAAAATATTTTAACATTTGGCGTCCTAACGATATCAACTATATTCGAAAAATTTAACATTACCGATTCGTATACTGATGGTCTATGGTTCAGATTTTTAAAGAAATGTATTGCATTGGACTGGATTACATACTAACCAAACACAACACATGTAATACACGTAACACAATGTATACCTCAAAACATTTGGAATGTCTTTCGCTAGATGTAAAGCGACTTACGTAGAAAGAGGCAGAGAATAACTCTTAAGAGATAAAAGCGAACCCATAAAACATTCAGCATCGGGAATTCATTATATACTTCAGAGTCACAGGTGGCTTCCGCTGGGCCATTTTTTGGGGTCTTCCCCCCCCTTTTTTTTTTATCCTGATTAGCAGTTTTACTCTCTCTCTCTCTCTCTCTCTCTCTGGCGGAAAGGAGGAGCAATTAAGCTGATGCTCTGCCTCTCTCTGTCTCGCGCGCGCGCGCTCTCTCTCTCTCTCTTTCTCTATCAAGGTTAGATCTAATCCACAATTATCGTAGCCTTGCCACCTCTCTCTCTCTCTCTCTCTCTCTCGCACACGCACTCTCTCTCTCTTTTTATATATACACCAAATACAGAAACATATACATACATGCATAAACACACACACACACACACACACACACACACACATATATATATATATATATATATATATATATATATATATATATATATATATACTTTTCTCTCTCTTTGTTTGTATGTACACCAAATACACACACACACACACACACACACACATGGAAAGGAACACGGAATACTCAATGTTAGCAGACACTATACAGCACACTCATTTGGGACAATTCAGAAACTGCTGAACGAATTCGTCACCGTTCTCAAAAGAATAAAACCGAAGAGCAAAATTGAACACGAATGACGCGAGAAGGGTTAAAATGGAAACTAGCCACATGGAATGCCTAATCTCCAATAAGGATTGAGGGGGAAAATGGAATGGTTAATTTGTAAGGGCATTTGGGAGTCAAAAAATCGGATAAATATAGAGCGAGACAAGAGTGGGTCGCGGAATAAGTGGAAATAACAGTATATGTAAGAGACGGGAAGCTATGAAAGGGATTGTTGATCCAACTCTCCTTTGAGGAAGTGAAGTGTGGATGTTGAATACGAAGGGGAACAATAAAGGCTGGAGCTTTTGAGATGACCTGTTTGTATAAATAGAGTAGAAGGCAAAAGAAGAGTTTAAGAGTTTCATGGGCGTAAAATGTCTAGACATACTTGTCAGTAGAGTATAGCTCTATAGGCCTAAGTTATTCACATACACCTCATTCCTTACGGTTTGTTCTGTAGACAGAGCTTGATAAAAGGATGTATATTGAAATTTTGGGATGCACAATCCAACCTGCCTTGATAAAAGGATGTATAAAAAAAAATAGAAATAAAAAAATCGATCTGTATCCCCACTCGAAATTGGACACAACCCAAAATATATTCAAAGACTGCCTAAACCTACTGGAGAGGTCATTCACCTGAGGGTCAAAGGTCAAAAAATACTATCTCATTTCATTTAAGAGGACAGGTATCTCTTGCCTTATGATAGTCTGTGCAAGATTAATCGTTGTTTTTGAGATAGAAAAACGATAATAAAATCAGTCTGTTCTTAGGTACCATTTACTGCTGTGTCAATGTTCCTGCAATCTTGTGCAGCAGTATAGACCCACTGCTGATGTAGACGGCTTCAGTCATCTCCAAACAATAAACTTTGGACTCCAGTGGGAATGTGGTCACCCAAACCGTTTATGGCCACAGTAAACAGGGTGATAGTTAACATGTTACCGTTTGGAATTTCTCACGTAAACAGGGAAAACAGAATGATAACTGTAAATGAACTTTTATGTACGGAGCGATCTGATGTAAAACCAAAACAAAAAAAATAATAAAGAACATGTTATACTCTTAGGGGCCCAAAAGGAAAACTGCTTAGGAACCACTCCCCCCACCCCCCAACAACACACAAAAAAAATGGTGTTAAATATTTTTCTCTTGACAAAGAAAACGCCCAAAAACTTGATAATGGCTGACAAGTATTTGGAATTTGAATAATATAAACACTGGATTTAATATGCATTTATTACATCCAGACGAAAAAAAAGACATGTGGCATACATTATACATACATACATACATGCAAACACACATACATTATTTATATATGTGTGTGCACAGGTGTGTGTACAGATACAAGGAAATAAAGAGAAGAACATACTGACCGTATTAACTCTCTATCTGCAGATACATGTGTATGTATGTATATATATACATATATATACAGATATACATATGTATAAACACACACGTATATAAACACAAAGACGCAGGTACGAAGTTTGGAGAAACCGTTTGCGAGAGCACCTTGATAGAGGGCGCTAAGCCCCCCTGGATGATTTGCTGCCATTTTCTCCGAGTGTAAATATTCAAAATAAATCTTATTTTAGCCCTGTGCCCAAACTCCTTCGGGTCGGCTTTAGCAATATAAAGAATGAGGGGCTCCGTGGCTGAGCTGAACGAATCGTATGTTAAAAATAATAATGGTATTATTTTAAGACAACAATATTTTATTAGCAGGGGTAAAAAATAAATAAATAAATAAATAAATAAATAAATAAATAAATAAATAAATAAATAAATAAATAAATAAATAAAAAATTATATGCTAAAAATAATAGTGGCATGACTTTGACAGAATTATATTTCAGTAGCAGGGCAATAAAAAAAATTTCAAAAATAAGTGGCATTACTTTGAAAAAGAATAATATTTAAGTGGAAGGGCAAAAAAATGCATATGTTAAAAATAATAGTAGCAGTATTTTAAAAAAGGGGACAATATTTTATTGGTAAGGGCAAAAAATAAACTAAAAATTTATGGCACGACTTTGAAAGAATTATATTTCAGTAGCAGGAAGGAAAAAAAAAAAATCATATGTCAAACACATTAGTGGCATTATTTTGAAAAGGAATAATATTTAAGTGGAAGGGCAAAAAAATGCATATGCTAAAAATAATAATAGTATTTTAAAAGAGAACAATATCTTATTAGTAGGGCAAAAAACAAAACAAAAAATAAATAAATATAAATCATATGCTGAAAACAATAGTGGCAGGACTTTGAAAGAATTATATTTCAGTAGCAGGGCAAAAAAAATCATATAGCAAAAATAATAAGTGGCATTATTTTGAAAATGAATAATATTTAAGTGGAAGGGTAAAAAATAAAATTAATGTTACCCAAAATCGAATATGCTTCCAGTACCGGCAAAGCTTTGCCAATACGAAACTTCTCAAAAGCTTCCAGCCTCGCAAGCAATATCCAAGATCATAAACAGAGAGAGAGAGGGAGAAGGAGAGATGGAGAGAAGAGATTGAGAGCGAGAGAGAGAGAGAGAGAGAGAGAGAGAGAGAGAGAGAGAGAGAGTGTCTCGACAAACAGTATGTCAAGGCTTCCGTACTCACTGAGCGGGAAAGTTCTGGAACACCTTGCTAATGAGTATGGCAGCTGCCTCTCTCTCTCTCTCTCTCTCTCTCTCTCTCTCTCTCTGACAAAATTTTCCTTCCTGCTTCCAATCGCATTTGGTCGCCTACTCTTGGTTTAGGCAAAATCCTCATCAACAATCATTTTCAGTTCTCTCTCTCTCTCTCTATCATATTTTGCCTTTTTTCTTTTATTCTAACCGTATTGCTACTTCGCATGTGGTCACAACGGACATGAATGTGTCAGAACAAAACAAAACAAAATATCTTAGCTGTTAAGCTACAGTATCCGCGAAAATATTGTATTAAAAAAAAGAATTGGAGAATCTTTAATAATTAGTTTCACCAGAGGAGACCATTATTACATCCTCATTCTTGCTTTTAAATCAAGTCAATTGTGTATGCATGTATGTATGTATGTGTATACATATATACTTTAAACCTTCTATAATAATAACATCCAAATGGATCTTTCTTGTTTGTCCGCCCCGGGTGGGTTCGGGGTAAGGAGGGTAAGGGAAGACATAACGGCTAGCGCCGGGTTCCAGCGCAGCTCGGCGCGCGCAGTCAAGCTCGTGTATATATGTATATATTTATACATGCATGCTTGCCCTTGGCGATACCTTAACTTGGGACATCATTGAGCCGTGTTCGAACGCTGCTAATTAGCCTTCAGTTGGTGTGTTTGAGCTACGTTACCTTTGAAAGTTTTCCTGATAAGATTATGATTATCTTTGACTCGGATTATGAAGGAGAGACGAGGCAGTGACTAATTGCCTTCCTTCTATACTGGAACCATCCCATTTCTGAGAGACTGCAGAGAGCAACTTAATCGCATTCTTTTTACTAATAAACACAGTAGCATCTACGCCATTTAATTATATAATAAATAGGCAAACAAATATATCTTTCAGAAAATATATTATTTTATTATAGAAGTACATGAAACCTACATGGAACAGGACCAC
The DNA here is from genome assembly GCF_015104395.2 of Macrobrachium nipponense. Classification (NCBI taxonomy): domain Eukaryota; kingdom Metazoa; phylum Arthropoda; class Malacostraca; order Decapoda; family Palaemonidae; genus Macrobrachium; species Macrobrachium nipponense. The sequence continues at coordinate 3,339,998 of NC_087210.1, read as the reverse complement.
TGACTTGAAACTGAAGCTTCCAAAGAATGCTGGTTTCAACCTCCCACCACAGACCAAACACTGCAGCAGTAATTGATCATGATACAGAGCCAGTGACTGTTCGTCCCCCCGGGGGGAGACGCCAACCCGCGACAGCTGAGTAGCATACCACGACACTTACCGCTATACCAGCGGAGCAATGTTGGAATAAACTCTTTAAAATCCTATATGACGTGAAAAGCGACTGAAGATGATAAATCTTGGTTTATCTTAGAGAGAGAAGAGAGAGAGAGAGAGAGAGAGAGAGAGAGAGAGAGAGAGAGAGAAACATTCGGACATTGTTTCTCAGAGACACAGCCGGACCTTTAGCTCATAAAATATTGAATTTCTCAGCTTTCTGCTATTTTCTTGCCTGAATTCATTCTGTTCAACATTCAAAGGAAGATATGCTTCAATTTTCCTTGTATATTCGGGGTGGGGGTGGGGGGGGGAGGTAGGATGAAACTCCATTATAAACCATCTTAGGGGTCCCCACTATGACCCTGCCAAGTTTCATGCCCATCGGACCAGCCATTTGGCCATGATTGAATGACAGACGGACGGACAGACATAACGCCCATTATAGTAAGATAATGCTCTATTCTAGTATTTACTGGAAGATTAATACCTGAGCGAAAGTTGTGTGCTGTCTGAAAATTCACGTAAATGCACATTACTGCTCTCAGATCAATATTCATACAATTCATACAATTATAAATGCTCAGTTAAGTATTTGCAACCATTTTCTGAAATACGGTCTTTTTTTTTGGTGTGTGGAGGGGGGACAATAATAAAAAAATGTTTAAAGAGAAAGTTATAGTCCTTACGCTGAGCCAGAACGTAATTTAAAAATGCCGGATTCAATTAATTTCCACAAATATTCTACGACCAGTGGCGACTCACAAGCACCACTTAATGATTCATAAATATATATCTTTTATGCACGAAAAAATAATATTTTAAACATGAAAATCTATTATGCCGGATATTATGAAATAATATATTACGCCTCAAAGTACATCCATACCCAACGTAATATCAAATTCATACATTACTCCTCAAGTACATCCATGTCCAATGTCATATTCAATTCATATATTAATCCTCAAAGTACATCCATGCCCAATGTCATATTAAATTCACAAATTACTCCTCAAAGTAATCCATGCCCAGTGTCATATTTCAATATAATATTACTCAAAAAGTACAGCCATGCCCAGTGTCATATTCAATTCATATATTACTCCTAAAAGTACATCCATGCCCAGTGTCATATTCAATTCATATATTACTCCTAAAAGTACAGCCATGCCCAGTGTCATATTCAATTCATATATTACTCCTAAAAGTACAGCCATGCCCAGTGTCATATTCAATTCATATATTACTCCTCAAATACATCCATGCCCAATGTCATACTATATTCATGAAAAAGATAAATTGAACACTAAACATATTAAATCCATTCAGCGCCATCACATAAGGATTCGCAACAATTTACTTGGCAAGCCCAAGACAAACTCAGAAATATGATGTACAATCATTAAGCTACATTTGTCCTTTAATATCCTATTTACTCTACCTGGGAATTAATATATTTTCATACACGTTAACCAACGACTCTGTAAAGTCACTGAAGTCCTGATTTCTCCTCCTTGCGCTGGTTCCAATCCACGAGAGGACGAAATTATTATCAAACTAGAAAATTCCCCTTTGGTTAACATATATGAAAACATATTAATACCGAAGAAGAGTGAATTGGATATTAAAGGACATTTGTAGTTTAATGCATGTATATGAATCATGATCTTTATGATATTTAGTCTTTTGTTTTATGTTTTTACGGTTATCCCCAACCGGGTTGGGGTACTAAACACGTCGCAAAGGTGGGTACATATCGGGTAAAAAAAAAAAAAAAAAAAAAAAAAAAAAAAAAAAAAAAAAAAAAAAAAAAAAAAAAAAAAAAAAAAAAACCGGGTGGGTAGTACTGCAAAGGATATATACCGGGTTTTAAATAATCCCCAACGGGGTTGTGGTACTAAACACACCGCAAAGGTGGATACATACCAGGTAAAAAAAAAATCCCCAATGGACTTGTGGTACTAAACATGCCGTAAATGTGGATACAAACCAGGTTTTTAAAAAAAATCCCCAAAATGGCTTGTGGAACTAAAGACGCCGTAAATGTGGATACAAACCAGGTTTTAAAAAAAAAATCCCCAAAATGGCTTGTGGAACTAAAGACGCCGCAAAGGTAGATACAAACCGGGTTACAGGGTAAAAAAAAAAAAAAAAAAAAAAAAAAAAAAAAAAAAAAAAAAAAAACAAAAAAAAAAAAAAAAAAAAAAAAAAAAAAAAAAAAAAAAAAAAAAAAAAAAAAAAAAAAAAAAAACCAACGGGCTTGTGGTACTAAACACGCCGAAGAGATGGATACCTGCCAGTTATTTGAACCCTTGGGGTCACTACCTAGGAAATTCCGAAAACTTAAGAAATGTATTTCTAAATGCTCATTGGTCACCAACGAAATATCCCACGCTAATTCCAACCGTTCCAGGAATCTGGAACGATGCAAAAAGACTGAAAACATTATAACACAAAACAACTGCTTCTGATTAGCTGAGGCGACAACAATGCTATCCATCTGGTTATTTCTCGTAGGCTGGAAGCATTGTTACTTTGTTCCCCTGCCCCACTCACCCCCACAAAAAAAAAACGTTTGATTACTGGGGCAATTAACAGTCAAATACTCAAACACTCGTCAACAAGCTTTGATCTTTACGCTCTCCGTTCTGGCCAAAGCGGTGGTATACTCTGATCGACATACGTCAATAAATAGGAGCAGAGTATTCTGGTCTCAGACTGGGTCTTATGGCCCTAAACTGCATGTTCGATGTAATCCCAATGGTACTTGGTTTGTTTGTTTGTATGGTGTTTTGACGTTGCATGGAACCAGTGGTTATTCAGCAACGGGACCAACGGCTTGACGTGACTTCCGAACCACGTCGAGAGTGATGAACTTCTATCACCAGAAATAGTACACATCTCTCACATCTCAATGGAATGCCCGAGAATCGAACTCGCGGCCAACGAGGTGACACGCCAACACCATACCGACCACGCCATCGAGGCGCTTCCAATGGTACTTGGATAATTGACACTGTTTAAAAATTAAGAAAAATGAATGACAAGACTGTGTGGAGTAAACAATTCTTTTTCTTTTTAAGAGAGAGAGAGAGAGAGAGAGAGAGAGAGAGAAGAAATTCGATATGGTATACCCTACAGAGAGAGAGAGAGAGAGAGAGAGAGAGAGAATAAATTCCATATGATGTATCTATCTTACAGAGAGAGAGAGAGAGAGAGAGAGAGAGAGAGAGAGAGAGAGAGAGAGAGATAGAGAGAGAGGGAAGAAAGAGAGAGAGAGAGAAGAGAAAAGAGGAGAGAGAGAGAGAGAAGAGAGAGAGAGAGAGAGAGAGAGAGAGAGATAAAATTCCATGCGGTGTATCCTAAAGCAAATATTTAATTTTTCCCATCCGTCAGCCTTCTTCCCAAGAAGGGAGGGACTTCAAAGTTTAACTTTCGGCTTAAGTTGAAATGCCCCACTACGACATAAAACCAATTTTAAATTATTTGACTGTCAGCTGTTCCTACGTTATACTGTTCCTATGTTATATCTGGTTTTAACTTTAAAAGTGGTCGTCACTGTCCTTTTTCCATTTCACTTATGTGACCATCAGTGTCACTCTCCTATTTCTTTTTAATCTATTCATTATTTTCATCCCCAAACCTTTCATTTCTGGCTCATATCACAGGTACTTTTATGCCAATGTGTCAGGCATGTGAGCAAGGCGTGTTCCGACCTCCAGCTTACTTGGGATGCATGCAAGATTTTCACTTACGCATAAGTTGTAAACATTATATTCCTAACTTTTAACGTAAATTAAAACGTGTTAAAATCTATGGCCAAATAGAGCCTTGTTTCACCAAAGAAAATTAAAATAAATATGCTATATTTTATTAGAAATAATTGTTCTATACTGTTTAACACACACATTACAATTTTCACATTTTCACTCTAGTTAATAAATCATAAATATCTTGTCCAAAAATTCTTGTACTTTTAACTCAACGGGCAACATCTTTTTCAGACCTTTTTAGGCTTTTTCCATACACCTTTCCTGGCCCCCACCAAGAATAAGAACAACAAAGTAGTTTGCAGGCTTACTCCCCGAATAAGCGAAAATATCATAGATTATTCTTGAATGACATGCTGGGTACCCTTTATAAGGATATGATATGAGCAGATCAATGCTAAAATTATTTGACAAAAACTAATGTTAAGGAACATAAATTGACAAAAACTAATGTTTAATGTTAAGGAACATAAAATATAATGAGAGTTAAGCTTATAAAACGAGATATGAAGTTATTTCAAAGACATAATTGCGCCTTTGTTTTCTGGAACTTCCGACATACTAAGCTCCGCGGCAACATATGAATCCATACGGAAACATAACAGCAACTATTTATTTTTTCCAAAAGTAACATACTGGCCACGTTTAATTCTACTACTTGATGATATTTAGGCAGTCACCAAACAAAGCACCGGGCTACTTCCGCCCATTCAGTGCTTAACAATGAAAAAAAGGGGAGTTGGAGGAGTTGGACAGGAAGATAAAGAGACCAGGGAAATGAAGCAGATTTAGCACAAGTACATTAAAAATGGAAATGAAGCAGATTTATCACAAGTACATTAAAGATAGAAATGTAGCAGATTTAACACAAGTACATTAAAGATGGAATGAAGCATATTTAGCACAAGTACATTAAAGATTGAACTTAAGAGAAAATCCACTGATTTCAATTCCATTATGAATTTATAGAGGTTGGATATCAAGCCTGAAGAACGGAAAGGGAGTTGGAGGTAAAGTAAAAGGCTAAAAAAAATGGGATACATCCTTTAGTAATGCCTTCCTACAGTGGACTCGCTGATGGCTCGCACCCCCATTCTTTCGAAAATAAAATCAAAATGGAATACACGACAATAAAATAGGATTACACCCTTTAGTAAAGCCTGCCTACAGTGGGACTACATGATGGCTCGCACCCCCATTCTTTCGGAAATAAAAACAAAATGGAATAAATGACCATAAAGGGGTGATTAAGGAAACGAAAATCCCCTTCAAAGAACAGACGTGTCACCCCTAAAAAATCTAGATTTTGAAGAAGAATCCAGAATCCATCGTGCAAGCTCTGGATGAATCCAGAATCCGTCGCACAAGCTTTGGATGGAAGGCAGACGAAGAGAATCGTGAAAAGTGCGTTCAGCGGCAGAATGATAACCCAGAGGAAACTCGGCTCTCATGGTAATGAGGATATGATTGGTCCCTTTGATGAAATATTTTGAGACTAAACTCAATTACGAACAGAAAACTGCTGATTACACTCAGGGGATGAATTTCAATCAGAATGCCTAGAAAATGGGGGCAGAAAAAAAAATTACTTACAATGGGGAAACTTTTTTGGCTAATGGCAGTACACGATATCACCAGTTGAGCACAAAATTCACGAACGCACACATATATACATGAACACTCTCGCAAATACAATATATATCATAGATGAATGCCGTAAATGGGAAACAGAACTTTTATGTTGTTATTAATGAAGAAAAAGCATTTATGGTTGCTTGGTCAGGAACCGAGCTACTTTGTGTATTTAAGGAAACAATATATATTACTAACAGGCATGATAACCAGTTTCTGAGAGGACTTCCTTTCTATTGTGTCTTGGACACAGAAGGTATCTTCGGATATTGTGATCGTTTTATCATTATATCTATTCTTAAAAAGCTTTTCCTTCTTTCTTCAAATCAGGATGAACCTAAAGAAAATATGTCCCAAGTTTCATCTAAATCATCTCAGTGTTTCGAAAGATACGGTGCTGACAAGCGCAGACTGACAGACAAGGGTGAGATCCCATTCTCTAACAGACTTCGTAGGGAGGAAAGGATCAGTCTCATCAAAATCAGGAAAAATGAAAGGTAGGTTTGAGATCCAAATCATTTGGCAGTAAAGGGAAGAGTCATTAAAACTATGTGATTTACGATCCGCTGATCTCTGCAACCTGATTGATTATATGTCTTCTGATCTCCACCAACAATACAAGTGTGGGATATGGTAGCCTCATTGAATCTAGATCTTCTGATCTCCTAATTCTAGATCTTCTGATCTCCACCAACAATATACTAGGTGTGGGAAATGGTAGCCAGATTGATTCCCTTATTTCCACCAAGATATTATGAGAAGTTTCTTATTTCCACCGAGATGTTATGTGAAGTTCCTTAGTTCCACCAAAATGTTATGAGAAGTTCGTTATTTCCATCGAGATATTATGAGAAAGTTCTTATTTCCACAAAGAAGTTATGAGAAATTCCTTATTTCCACAACATTTTGGAACTCTAGAAGATGGGGCTGCAGCTTAGGACCAAAGGGGCGCTGCAAGCTGCCTTAAGTAATGCCTACAGTGCACCGCATGAGGTGCACTGGCGGCACTAACCCCCTACGGAAGGAAATGCACCACAAGTGCTAAATAGCAAACTGGAATATCTGTAAAAAAAATATCAAAGCATAAAAAAACAAGAGCAGAATCTTATGAAACAAGAAGAAAAATGTTATAAAAACATACTACATAGATATATTGTGCAGCAATTTTAAGCGGAAAAACCTTGGTTTTATTATCTGAGAATCAATTCATAATCGCTGTGGGAAACCACCATGCTGAAAGTTCGAGAAAGGAAATATAAAACATATTAACACTAAGAGTATGAAGGTTGATGTTATTATAAAAAAAAAAATAAAAACACACACACACACACCACTTCCAGTTACTACTTGGAAGTCAATCCAGAGAAAGACAAACTTGGATGTTCTAAGATACCCGACGTAAATGTCACTTGTTGCTTTCTAATATATATAAAAAAAACATATATATAAAAATTTAAGGTCCAAAATCCTGTTCCTCAAAGAAATCTGACGCCAACAATGAAAACAATAAAAAAATAAAGAATTAGTCACACACACACGTGAAGGTGACCTTCAGAGAACAAGAGTTCCTGTGCAAAAAAATATAAAAACAAAAATAAAAAACTAAAAATTCCAAACACAATAACAGTGTTAAGAGGATGACGGATCGCAAAATATCAGACTCACTTGAATTCCATTTCCTTGTCCAAAGAACGAACTCCGTTGGCCAAGTATCGGCAGGAGGTGACAACTCGAGCAGAAGAAGAAAGAAAGAATAAAGAAGAAGAAGAAGAAGAAGAAGAAGAAGAAGAAGAAGAAGAAGAAGAAAAAGAAGAAAGTGGGCGAAATGTCACCGCGCTAAACCATTAAAACTTCAAAACGGACTACGAGGAGAAAATGATTTCGAAGGCGAAGGTTACAATAAGAGGAAACAACCAGAATCGAAACTGCCTTGATGACTCATTCGGGTCAACTCAACTTAGCAGTTTCCACGGTTGATGAAGGATATGAAAAAAAGACTAAGGCGTGATCCGACCTCCAGCTCACTCGGGATGCGTGCAAGATTTTCCCCTCGAGCATAAGTTGCAAACATTATATTCCTCACGTAAATTAAAACGTGCTAAAATCCACGGTCAAATAGAGCCTTCTTTCACCAACGAAAATTAAAATAAATACGCTATATATATTTTATCAGAAACAATTTTCATGTACTGTTCAACATGCCCATTATTAACTTTATTACATCTTTCTTTCCAATAAGTAAATTATAAATATCCTATCATAAAATTCCTGCATCTTTAACTCAAAACGAAAAACACCTTTTTCAGAACTTTTTTTAGGCTCTTCCATTGGCCTTTCTTACCCCACCCTAACCGCCCCCCAACCAGAACAACAACAACAACAACAAAGTAGTTTGTAGGCTTACTCCCAAAGTAAGCGAAAATATTAACACAGGAACAATAGTTAAAGCCGCTAAGTATTTGAGAAATTATCGGTCATCGCAGTAATCCCTCTTAATGGGAACTATGGAATTACGTCGTCACCAAAAACCAGTATATACTAACCCTGAACTTTACTACATTTAGTTGTCACAGGGTACAACATTAATATAGGTCACTGACAAGGTCGCATAAATATTTGAGAAAAAACATTTGCCTTTCTTTAAACAAGTTTAAATGCGGATATTTTATTATACAGGTTGTCCATAAAGTCCCAGTACCGTTACAAGTGTTTATGGCTTGTAATGGTGTTGGGACTTTATGGACATCCTGTACGATAAAAATAATGGTCACTTTCGATGATATGCACCCCAGTCCTATCAACTTTAACTCTCTGTTGTATTTCTGCTGCATTGTCCCCGAGACTGACAGTGTGTCATGCAATTCCCAATTAAAATTTCCTTGCCTATCACTGCATACACACAGCAATTAATAAAGGCAATAAAAAACCAGACTAGACTCACGAGCAAAACCACACATGAATATATATATATATATATATATATATATATATATATATTATATATATATATATATATATATATATAAGAATATATATATATATATATATATATATATATATATATATATATATATATATATATATATAATAAAAGGAGCCTATAAAAACGGCTCCTTTTATTAGATGGAATTCTGTTGTAACAGAACGTTTATATATATATATATATATATATATATATATATATATATATATATATATATATTATATATATATATGTATATATAGTATGATTATATGTTTATTGATATTTCCCACACAGCAGTTGGTAGACGGCAAAGAGACTGGGCTAGGAATGGAATGCAATATGGAGCTTAGGCCAAAAGCCAGGCGCTGGGACCTATGAGGTCATTCAGCGCCGAAAAAGGAAATTCGAAAGTAGGTATGTTTGGAAGGTGTAACAAGAACACCTCAAGTAATTATTAGGAGAGGTTTGAGGAAAGTCAGATGGAAGAAAGAGAATATGAACGGAGGTACAGTAAAAAAATTGAAAGCAGGTTACAGCTAAGGGCCGAAGGGACGCTGCAAAAGAACATTCAGTAATGCCTACAGTGCACCCCGTGAAGCGCACTGACGACACTATTCCCCACGGGGAGACTGGAATAGAGAGAATGCTATTGGAACAACAGGACTTCTGTTTCTCACTGTTAAACTTGTTCATGGATGGGGTGACTAAAAAAAAATAAAATAAAATATAATAAAATACAATAAAATAAAGTACAAATTAGTGATACGGATGAGGCAGCAAGCGAAGTGTGAAGGTAGAATTTTAACTGACAATATTCATTAAAATCTTTAGTGCTTAAAGTAGCAGTACTTCATCATTAATTTTCTCTTTCCCCTGACAAGCCGAGTTAGCCCTTGCTCTGCCATTTTTCCCTTCTGCCTGGTCGTGCGCAAGTTAACTGATGATTAGAACAGAAAATATCTGCTATATCCACTTCATGAAGGCTTTTTCCTTTGTATTTCACAGCATATAAAGACTTCGGATTACTTACAAAACCTTTTGTAATCTACTTGAATTTTCCAGATCCTCGAATTCTCTTAACATAAAATAAAAACCTACGTAAGTATTGTTTACACAAAACAGTACTTCTTTTGTAACAGTCGGATTGTAAGTCAAAGCTAGCCACATATTGAATGGTGTTGGGGATATGTCACGTTGAGAGACTTGCATACTAGGCCGGGGGACTATGCAGTAAGCTAACCAGTACCTTCCTGCCCATTCTTTGACAATCCAGATGATGCTAAGATCAGCTAGTGCCCAATTGCAGATAAGTCAACAGTTGGGGTCAAGGCAAGGTCAAATATGGACTTTCCTTTAATGAAGTCAGTGATTTGCCACTGAATTACTGGAAGCAGTATCGTAAGTACAAATTCTGTAGGAATTATCAACTGGTCAACTGAGTTCGAGTAGATGTCATTGTCGTATCAACTATAACAATATTTTGCAAAAGTAAGCATGAAGTTCACTTCTGCCACTGTGAACTGCTTTATCATGTAGAAAATGAATTAGGATGAGATATTCTGTTTTCGTATAAGTTTAGGACATCTTTGAATCATTAATTATCTCATCTGTTATTATAAACATTCTGTATATACCATCAACAAAATACAATTTCCTATTTGCTGTTCCTCCTATCAATACAGAATCACACCTCAGAAGCATTTCCTATACCATCTTGCAAGATGAATATTAAAGTACTCAGTTATATTAACTCCAGAATCACACCCCATATGCAATTTCCTATATTTTCCTGCATGATCAATATTCAAGTGCTCAGTCATGTCAATGGACAAATACCTACCAAGCTTTCATCACGAATTGCGTATAACAAGGGACACTCTTTCACTATCCCCAAGTGTTATTTGCTAGTCACTAATGCCCTCTGATTAAACTTCTCACTGCATGGACACGGTTTCATAAAACAGGGTTCTTCTTTCTGAATTTCCCTTTACTTCCTCATGCTTCTTCCTAATGAACACCTTAATATTATTTGGAAGCTTGAATTTCGAGTCAGTTACCTCTGTAGGCTTGTTCCATATGGACAGGGTTCATCTACTGAATAGTAATAACAACAATAATAATAATGTTCTAAGAGGTCCACAGTAATACAAAATTTTGTGACTTCGTGCATACACGAACTCGCAACATTTTTTATTACTGTGGACCTCTTAGAACATTATATACACTCTCGCGATAGAGAGATTTTTCCAAATAATAATAATAATAATAATAATAATAATAATAATAATAATAATGTGTGATCCTAGAAACGGCACACATAGTAAGAAAAGTGATGGACTCCTAAGGAGGCAGGATGCAACCCGGAACCCCACACTATAAATACCACCAGTCGAATTGGAGGACTGTGATAGAGCAAAAAAAAAAAAAAAAAAATAATAATAATAATAATAATAATAATAATAATAATAATAATAATAAGGAGGACTCACCTAAAGCACATTACCAATTAACCCTCACTAATTTTGTAAGATCAGCAGGATAGGAAGTCCTGTTAATTACAGATAACAAATACTTCTTGAGCAATACATGGATATACTGCTCCTGACGAAGCTTCAATGTGCCAGTTTTATCGACGCCAAAACCGCATTATCAAAGCAATCATTATTTTCCTTTCAATATGGAGAGAGTCGAATGAATAGGTAAAACTATTAAGAGAGAAATCCCGTGGAAAAATAAGCAGAGAGATCACTTCCAGGCTATTCAAGTCCCAGAAACATCGTCCAGAGTAGCCTTATCAATGTCTGGTTCATTAAACTTTATACAAGTCACTGTTGCCACCTAAGGCCCCACTCAAACAAGAACAGTGCAAATCCCTTTTAGACTGATCATTCCTCTTTTAGCTTACTCGGGGAGTATGCCTACAAACTACTTTGTTGTTGTTGTTGTTGTTCTAGTTGGGGGTTAGGAAAGCTCTGTGGAAAAGCCCAAGGTCTGAAAAAGGTGTTTCGCGTTGAGTTAAAGATACAGGAATTTTAGGATAGGATACTTATGATTTATTTATCAAAATGAAAACGTAAAAAAATAAATAATGTGCATGTTTTAAACAGTCAAGAAAAATTATTTCCAACAAAATATAGCGTATTGATTTTAATTTTCGTTGGTGAACCAACGCGCTATTTGACTGTAGATTTTAGCAAGCACCTGTTATTAGAGGAGCTTACAAGAATTCAATGGAACGAAGTCTGACAAGATTGAAGAATTCAATCTAACCTGATTGAAAAAAAAAGAGAAACGATCAAGCACTTTACCTTGAAGATCCATGTTCCTGTAATACTTCCCTGTTCTCAAGCAATCAAGCAATCAAGCCAGTTCACAGGTTTCGCTTTGCTTGATTGAGTCATTATTCAATAATTTTGTACAGCTTCCCACTTTAAAACCTTTTGCCAAAGGAATTATTAACCCCAGTTTGCGCTAAAGGACGTGCAATATAATCGTAATTCAAAGATTTCGCTCTTAACATTTTATCTGTAGATTCATCATGCCTACAGCAGTGGTAAAATGTTGTTGTTGTTGTTGTTGCTTTTAAGAGCATCTTCGAAAAGCTTTTGAGTGAGGAACTTTGACCTTCTCAGTCTCTACCATCTCACACTTTGATGCTGAAAAGTTTGTTCTGATTTTGTCCTTACTTGTGTCAAATGCCCCGTTTGAATTTTAGGCTCATTAATCTATATCCATCATATAAACAACCTGATAATCTAATGGGCTCCCATTACACTGCAACACACACCAAAAGTAATCTACCATACAAGACGGAACACATTTAAATGTTCAAAATGAACCTACAATAATCAAAGGACACACCAAAGAACCAGGAGAGTAAGCTCAACTGAAACTCTAGAATCAAAAACTCAAACGCTCACAAACAAAGTAAACATTTCCATAAATATGGCGCTCTTCTGAATAAAACTTGCATCAAGACTTCCTCAAATTTTGTGCTGTTTCAAACGGTAACAACCACAGGGATCTCTCAGGATCCGAGAACATCATTATTTTTATGTTGAAGATATGTACTGAATCGCCCACAGGGTGTTTTATGCAACTAGCAGCTAGTAATTTTTGCTAATGGCGTTTTCAGTGAACCCAAGCTATCATATCTGATGTTCCGTGGATATCATTTGACTTCGTCTTCATAGCATTACTCTGGGATATCAATACATTTTGTCTTTATTATATTATTCAGGGATAGTATTGCATTTCGTCTTCATTGTATTATTGCGGGATGTCATTGCGTTTTCACTGCATTTCGTCTTTATTACATTATTCTGGGATATCATTGCATTTCATCTTTACTACATTATTCTGGGATATCATTGCATTTCGTCTTTATTGCATTATTATGGGATATCACTGCATTTCGTCTTTAGTACATTATTCTGGGATATCATTGCATTATTCTGGGATATCTCTGCATTTCGTCTTTAGTACATTATTCTGGGATATCATTGCATTTCGTCTTGATTACATGATTCCGGGATATCACTGCATTTCGTCTTTATTACATTATTCTGGGATATCATTGCATTTCTTTACTACATTATTCTGGCGTATCATTGCATTTCGTCTTGATTACATTATTCTGGGATATCATTGCATTTCTTTACTACATTATTCTGGCGTATCATTGCATTTCGTCTTTATTACATTATTCTGGGATATTACTGCATTTCGACTTCGTCAGTCACATACGTCAGTCACATAATTCCTGGCCCTGAAAAGTAGATAATACAATACACGACGGTGATGCAAAATAGGAACTTTTATTACTAACATCAGCAGCTGTTTCCCTCAAAACAATGGGACGAAACTTTCGCTGTCACTTTTACTATAGTCTTGATTCTGCGGTTCGTGCGTGTTACTCGTTTCAAAATGCCTCCTATTCTTATTCCGTTGAGGTTCAATGACATCAGACTCAGTACACCAGATCTTTAGTATTCTCTACTACAAAACTTTGGAAAAAAAAAAAGCATATATCTTACTTTAACCAGACCACTGAGCCGATTAACAGCTCTCCTAAGGCTGGCCTGAAGGATTAGATACTTTTACGTGGCTGGGGACCAATTGGTTAACTAGCAACGGGACCTCCTACAGCTTAGTGTGGGATCCGAAACACTTTATATCGAAAAATGATACTCCTCTGACTCACAAAACTATGAAACTATCTTCCTGGCAATGTTATGGAGGCAGAGTCTACATGTACACCTTCATGTAACAAATTTATGCGCTCTGGTTTATTTTCAATTACGTCTCAGCAAATATTCAGTTACAGATCATTGTATTCACGTGCTTATTATACTCACAATATATTTACCTACATTTCTCTTCTCTGGTTATTTCGTTGCCATGCATATGAGTACTCAGGGATTTATTTTTTAACAATTTCGTTGTAATTTCAGATCGTTCCAATGAATGGGTGGTCCTTATGAATATATTTGTGTCTTCTAATACTATACATCGGTGCTTCGTCAATGGCTTGGAAATAGAGTCGAAACCGGTCAGGAACTAACCCCCGTCTCTTATTTTTCGCCTGTGGATACACACACACACACACACACACACACACACACACACACACATATATATATAATCTAATGATATATATTAATATCTATATATATATAATATATATATATATATACTATGTATATATATATGTATATATATATATATATACGTATATATATTACCACACGGTACCAGAAAAATAAGAGACGGGGTGTAGGTCCTGGCCGGTTTCGACTTTATTTCCAAGCCATTGACGAAGCACTGATGCATAGTATTAGAAGTCATAAATATCAAGTACTACACACAGAAAGAGAGAGAGAGAGAGAGAGAGAGAGAGAGTGAGTAATGACATCTGTTTCAATTCTCTTCTGTGACTACTACGCCATTATAAACACAAGACCTGACACGTCAACAGTCCAGATAGTAGAACACGACAACGAAAATAAACTCGTACGAGAGAGAGAGAGAGAGAGAGAGAGAGAGAGAGATCAGTTTCGTTACATAAACAAGAAAAGAAGCCAAACACGCCATCCATTAATCTAGATTTTATCCTTTCCTCGCGACTTTGTGGGCAGGGTGTCGAGTTCCTCTCTCCTCTCTCTCTCTCTCTCTCTCTCTGATTGTACGAGAGATCACCTTTCGAGACACATGACGAAACCATCCAGGTCCTTGGGGGGTAGGGGTTGGGGGTGGGGGGGCTTCCTGCACCACCAAATATCGAATACTGGAAACCTCTACCACTATTGGCAGCAGTAGCACTGGAAGAGCTCGTTTTAGCCTCTTAAGTTCAGGGTGGTAAAAATTTGAAAAAAAAAAATTTCTGTGGTATCGACCTTTTCGTCCTTTTGGGGCGTGTTCAGTTCGGACAGAGCGCAATCACAAAATTTCTCAGGTAGAATAAAATATGAACTTAAAACTGGATAATAAAGGACATTTGTAGCTTCATGCATGTATATGAATCACGGTGATGTGATAAGAATTCATAACATGGCTAACGTGCGGCAAACGTTCGACTTGGTTAACATTGTAGAAAGGGTTGGATATCGGGAGAATAAGTTTCTGGGTCACTAATGTCCTTATTTAAATGGAAAATAAGATTCTGGGTCTTTGATACCTTTATCTAAAAGCAATATGGATACCTACGTCAACAATTTCAGGTTTTCGAGTTATCTGATTACAAGCATGTGCTGAATCAAAATCACAAGAGAAAAAAAAACATGTATGAAAATTACAAGAAAAAAAGCATGTCTCTAATCCAAATTCCAAGAGAAAAAAAACCATGTCTCTAGTCAAAATTACAAGAGAAAAAAAGGCATGTCTTGAATCAAAATCACAAGAGAAAATAAACATGTATCAAAATTACAAGAAAAAAAAGCATGTCTTGAATCAAAATTCCAAGAGAAAAAAAAAGCATGTCTCTAATCAAAATTACAAGAGAAAAAAAACATGTCTTGAATCAAAATTACAAGAGAAAAAGCATGTCTCTAATCAAAATTACCAGAGATAAAGAAAGAATGTCTTGAATCAAAATTACAAAAGAAAAATATAAAGTCTTTAAGAGATCTCACAAGATGAAATACTTAAACAAGTCGAATAAGTGTCAGAATGTGTTTACAAAGCGAGTGTATATTTCTGAAGGTGTAAAAAATCGTTAAAATGCAAATTTTCTCTGGTAAATTCGACTTATCTTCAAAGAAACGATAAACCATCTCGTATTTAAGATGGAAACTTATATATCACAATTTCTAAAACAGACTTCCTCCATTAATTCTAGTCACAGATTCAGGGAATAATAGGCTAAAGAAATTTAATTCTCACTTAAGTGGCGAGATAACGTACCGATATATCGGAGGTGTCATTCAGTGCCAAGTGGCATGACCTGACCATCATGCAATTACCCAGACCATCATCACCAGACACAGCTTTTCTCCACCTCACATAATTCATTGTATTTATGTTTCATAAATTTCAAAAGACCATCCAGCGCTAGAAGGAAAGAACATGAGTAACTAAAACCGAAATACCTATAAAATATCTAACTTAAAAATAGCGAAAAGGTTCCAGCATTAGTAATATAAATAGCAAAAGAAATTATTTAATATTCTCTAGTATCCAAGATTTCCAGACGTCCATCATGACGGCGTAGGTAAGAAGAATTATATAAGCTATATCTGACCATTTATACAAAGTGCATCCAAGCGCATATTCCATGCGAGCACAGCAATTGCTCGGGGTATTCTTGTACAACGACCCTCAACCATTTCCGCTGAACGTTTTTAAAGATAAACTTGCATAGCGCTGTACATTGAAAACCGCCAGAACTACATCTTCCAACACTTCAAAGACAGACAGGAGTCGATACCTCAAGCAAAAGAAGGATTTTGATTCCATACAAAATACCAGCATTCTGCTGCTTTGGTAAACTACTTGCATCTACATATAAGCCTATGGGCAGGTACTCTTTAATCTCTCTCTCTCTCTCCCGCACAATAATCGATACCTGGGAGAGTGAGCCCACCACAATCATTTCTGGATTTTCCTTGCAATATCTTCAACTGCTTTGCGACCACTGCATACATCGCTCTGTCGCCCGTTCACAGGGAAACGACGAGAAAAAGAGAGAGAGAGAGGAAGAGACCAAGGAGGATGAGAAAACAGTACCGTTATTTTTCAGCTTCCTACAATTCTATGAGTATTACTTCAGGCGTTGCTTCCAGCGGTTGCTCGCTGCTCACACCCCGTCGAGTTGCGAACTTAATCAACAAAGCACCATGTTTTGTGGAGGTAATTTCTTTATGAGTTCCGGAGGGTGATGTGATCTCCGTTTAATACGACAGTCGCAAATATATAAAACAATCTTGGCTTGGTTTGTTTGGAGTGCGTGAACGTACACACACACACACACACACACACACACACACACACACACACACACACACACACATATATATATATATATATATATATATATATATATATATATATATATATACAACACACACACACACACGAGACCTGACGATGGTCCCCCCAATAAACAGAGACGACTGACTGGTCGGACCCTTTCCCTAAAATATCGATTGTGACCCTCCCTGTTTAGCTAAGCAATGAAACTAGGTTAAATTTGTAGGGTCACATCCAAGTTACAGAAGGGCAAAAAATTGCCAAAAAAAAGTAATTTTGTCGAAAAATTATTTTTTCCTATATACAAACCTAGGTTGTCTAACAAAAGGATATCCGCGGGAACGCGCCGCCGCTACCGCATACAAAGAGTTCAAACTTGAATCGCTGTTACTGGGTCTGGGGTAACTGCGCGGGGTGAGCCCGGGCCAGCTTGGGTAGGTCATTGTGATACCATTCTTTGAGCCGTTAGAATACTTAGTCTAAACAGACACACTCTTCAAAAGGGGGGCCATAACTCAATGAGGGGTGGATGAGGAGGGCCATTAATCTGTTAGACAACCTAGGTTTGTATATAGGAAAAAATAATTTTTCGACAAAATTACTTTTGTTCCGACTAAGTACAAACCGTCGGTTGTCTAACAAAAGGAAAAAATTGCCTTGAGAATCCTAAGACTTTAACCCCCCTCTGGAACGATTATCAACTTCTTCCTTCTTCCTATCTCAAGGAGTAAAAGTACAAGTATCTGAAACGGGGCATATTTACTCTGGAAGCCTGACTTGATAGACTAATAAAATTCACTACGAAGCTGAGGAAGAGAATTAAAGTGTACTTTATGTTCTTAGAGAGGAGAATCAAAGTGTCCTATATTTTCTTAGGAACATGAGCTCACGACAGAGCAAGGTTGGCTTAATCCAGATAGATAAGGCTCTAGAGATCATTCTCAAATTCTCAAGAAGTATAGCCTTCCGCAAAAGACAAGGCGTGTAAAAAAAATAAAAGTAATAAAATACTCAGAGAACACATATTATATGGCATTGAAGCAAATGAATCACTTGTATATAAAAGTTGCAAGCGCAAATAATAATACAATAATGAAAATAATAAGTAAACACAAGTAAAAACAGTTCGTGCCATAAACCGTACAAACCTATATCCAAGTCTACAGATGAGTCACACCTACCACAAATAAATTACCATTTTCCACAAAAAAAGAAAAAGAAAAAAAAGAGCTCCACCCTTTTATTTCCTCCTCTCCCAGACCCATACGTACGTAGGCTCTTTGACCCCGCCGAATTCATGCATGACTGCTGCAAGCACAGCATTCTTAACGGTCGGGTGGACAGAAATTTCTCTTTTTGTCTCCGATTAAATCCTGCAAATCGAATACAATTAGCAATCTTCTTTGTTCATGAATACAATAACAATACACACACACACACACACACACACACACACACACATATATATATATATAATATATATATATATATATATATATATATGTATATAATAATATAGAAATTTGTCAATCATACTTAAGGATGCCCCAGACGGTAGAAACATCATAAACAAACCTAACCACTGGGTTAAATAAACAAACGAATCAGTTATTCGGAAATCCTACATAAACAAAATCATTCACAAATCCTATTTCCGTATGTCCTACAACTGCCCTCCCCCCCAATAAACCCGCGCCTAGCAGCACAATGATAAAGTATTTTATAATATAATTATAATATTTCCCCTGCAACCAACGACATGGCCACAGCAGTACAACACGAACAAGCACCACAGAATTCATACCAATTCTCCTTCGATGTACCGGACATAGCAGCGATCAAAACAGAGCTGCTGCATATCCCTAGCAAAAACAATACACCAGCAGCACCATCAGCAGCAGCTGCATCTACAGAGATTTAATTAAAGGGAATATACAAGTTCAGACCCCGGTAGTATAGTGTCACGGGCATATAAACTGATACGATGACAGACAGCTAGCAAGCCAGACCTTTAAACGACAGGAACAAAGGACGAGCGCATAATATCACAAGGTTTGCAGTCTCATTACGGTGATCTGGCCGCCCCAAAAAAAAAAATCAGGATGGGGAAATGTTTAAACTGGGAATTTTGAAGCGTCGAAAAGACTGAAAAAATAAAAAGCGAAACAGTGAAGGTTTCAAGGTCACCACTCGGGTCTGACGAAACTTACATTGAATTATGATTTTTTAATATTCTTTTTTTATATATTTGGGGATGACCCGAATCTTACAAGCATCTGACAGGAGCAATTACTGAATAATAAGAAACCTAAGGAGAGAGAAAGAGAGAGAGAGAGAGAGAGAGAGAGAGAGAGAGAGAGAGAGAGAGAAATATATGCAATTCAGCCTCCAGTTAAAAAGTGAACTTCCCATCCACTTGACGTGAAACTTGAAGAAGACAAGCGACAAAAAATGTCCGTTTGACCGACAGGAAATATAAAACAAGGAGTTCCGTGACTGAATAAAGCGAACAGCCATGGCACCAATGAAGAAGTCATAATAACATTATACGAACGCTCACACGGCTGTAAACCAGAGCTATAGAGGCTGTGTCGTTGTGTGACATACGGTATGCGGAATATTTTTTTTTTTTTCACGTTGGCTTAACCAATGCAAATGCAGCAGTCACGAGCAGGCGGTGGTTCCTTCATTTCCATGTGTATGTATGTGTATATATACATTTATATATATTTTTATAATAACGGCAATTAATATTTCCTTTTTCTTTCAGTTCCCTTCTATAAGAGAGGTCTCACGAGACACGAGTCTCTCTCTCTCTCTATGTATCAGTTCCAAGATCGAAAATCGACGTTAACGTAACAGTCGACTCCTTTCCCCTCTCTCTCTCTCTCTCTCTAACTCTGGAGCGTGGTCGTGTTCGTCACTTCCACTTGACATTCTATTGGAGACATCCGTGTTCGTCAGTCGCACCTGACATTCTACTTAGCACACCCTCCGTGACGTAGTCATAGGCAGCTTCGGAACAGTGCCAGGGAAATCACAGAGCCATTGCTATGCATACTACTACTACTACAGGTGTTCAGTGCCACCTTATATCTCACTAACACAAGAGACGAGAAACTGGACGACTTACCTGTTAATTATTGGGACCTCCTCGATGCAGAGTTCATGTAATGACAGATCTTTTTTACAGAATACTCGTATAAAACAAGATTAATTCACGAAAGAATCAACTTTTTTACAGAGCTTCTCGGCAATGCTTTGTCGGATATTATTATTATTATATCACTAATGATGATGTTGAGGTAACAACCACTATAAGATTCACTTTCTATTATATATTTATAATATATATGTGTGAGAGATATATTACTATATAAAACTTGAAGAAAAAAAACTTTGAAAATAGATGAGTATAAATGAATAATACCCTTCAATATGAACTTGACATTATTTTTTTTTTGTTTTGTTTTTTTTATTAGATATTTATCATAGATTTTATATTCTCATTTATAAACTGAATATATTCTATTCTAGAGAAAAAAAAACTGGGCTCCAAACAATGGAGACTTTTTCTTCTTCAATTGTTTCCCGTCATCGCACAGGTCGGCATCTGATCTAGGAGCGGGGGAGGCATATATATACACAGGATATTGTCTCTCGCCCCCCGAAGGATACCAGGAAAAGGGGGGTGGTGTAGGAGAGCTTACTAGGGTAGGAGGGTACGCAGCAGCAGTTGGGGGTGGGGTGGGGGGGAAAGGGGGCTTTCCGAAATCCCCTAAAAAGCACCACCACACACACACAGACACACACAGGCGAGACCCAACGCGAACGACAGGGAGGGAGTTTTCGTTATCAGAATGTATATACGTATAGTACTACTCTTCCAGGGGTGCGAGCGAGATGGCGCACACGGCGGACCACAACAAGAGAGAGAAGAAGACTGTCTGGTCTGGCCTGGCCTTCTGTTTCGTTATTGATTCTGCTGCCTGCTGCTACTGCTGCTGCCTGGGACCCGACCGAGCCCGTCCTTCCGTTCGTCCGACCAGCCAGTCGCCAAAGCTCCTCCTCCTCTTCCTCTAGTCTTCGGCGACGGTTTCCCCTGCCGGCCGCTAGGTGGCTCCTCTCTGACTCGGCTCGGAAGAGGGAAACGCACGCATGCACGGTCTCACGCCCGCACCAGCAGCAGCGAACAGTTTCGTCATAAATTTCGGCGCCTGATCTCGTTGGGCGTTTTACGGCCAAATATGGAGATACGTAGGACTGAAGGAGCGATTAGAAACGTGGTATACCATTCAGTCGACGCGTTGAGGGGCACTCGGCAAATTCACGGGCGCTAATTCGACACTAAGAGGCACATTTCGCGAGTGTGAGGAGGAAGAAGAAGAAGAAGGGAGAGACGGGAGGGGGAATGACGCATGGATTTGCTCAGCTGTTTCTCCCTCCATCCCTCCCTTCCTTCCTTCCTCCCTCCTCCCTTCCCACCAACACCCAAAGAGAATGACTTTCAGATTTCGATTTTTTCACGTCATTCCAGGCATTTACGCGCGTTCGAAAAAGCGTAAAACTCAGAGAAACGGTCGCACGCCGAGGACGCTGCTACAGAGAGGGGAACGCAGAACAATCTTCTGGTGTTTAAAACTGCAGTAGTAGTAGTAGTAGACTTGGCTCCAGCAGACATATCCATGAGTGCATGCCGTCTGCATTCCCCAGCACGTTATATAGTCTGCTGCTGTCTCGCTGTCTAGGTTGACCAAGAATTTACTTGGCTGGTTCCCTGAAGAATAAAATTGTTACCATAATGCTATAGCAAGGGCTACTATCATACGTATACCTTTCTATATACATCAATATTTCCTTCCATGATGTTCTACCTAATTCTGGAAAATCAGCTTCCATACATCAATATCCCCTTCCATGATAATCTACCCAATTCTGGAAAATCTGGAAGCATAAAGCAAGCAAGGGCTACTATTATATGTACAGCTTCCATATACCAATATTTTCTTCCACGATGTTCTACCGAATTCTGGAAAATCTGGAACTGACTTCAGAGGCCCTGGATGGTGTCATTCTACATCGCAAGCAAAACTGCTACAACTGCTTCCTACGTGGCAATTCCCAATCGAACACCATTCCCGCTTCCAGGCTCAATCTGGAATGCTTGCTTGCCTGCTTGGCGTGGCTGACAGCCTGCCAACTAAGAGTATGACGTAGAGAATGCATCAGCAGCAGGAAAGAAAGAACAGTCAGTATTATTCATTTCCTCGCCCCTACATTTCTTATGATTTCCACGCCAATGGCTAACGCCTTCCCCCCAGCCCCCCACACCTCCCCCGCCCGCCTTTTCCAGTTCTGAGCATTGGTTTTGTAGATTGCCAGCTGGCTTTGATTAGCTTTGTTTTTTTTTTCTCTTTTTTTTTTCATAACGAAGGTATTCGTTTTCCGTCCCGATGTCTTTAAAGGGATCTCGTAATGAAACGTGTATTTCAGAAACGTAAGTCATTACAGAAATATCCGCTTTGGGGCAGCCATAGCCGGGCCACCCCCCCCCCCCCCCCCCCCCGCAAAAAAAAAAAACAAAAAAAAACTCAATCCACCATTTTTATTAGAATCGAGAATTTTGAACTTATAACTCCTTAAATGCCTCTATCAGCTGTAAGGAACCCGTCTTCGCTAATGACGAAAGGAGCCTAGCCCCCCGGACCTCCGGGGAGGGAGGGGGGAGAGGGGGGAGGAGGAGGAGGAAGGTTTGGTCGACTCGACACACACGTAGCAGCAGCAGCAGCAGCAGCTTCCCAACTCTCGAGAAATCAACAGGTATATGCGACAGGTATGCGCATGGCCAAGTCAGTTCTTATTCTTTGCGAGGAGAGAAATAATGTTTTTACGAAAGCCGCGATGAGCCTGAGGCGATAGGAGAACAGGGCGGCCGTGACAAGAACAATAAAGACGTGTGTATCGTTTCGCAATGTGCTGGACAATGGTAAAAGCACTGCGGAACACATGTGGTGAAATACGAACAAAAGACCCATGGGGAAAAGTGGACAAAGCAGATGGAATCAAAAACACATACGCTAACGATGGACTTACAGAGATAAACCGATGATGCAAAATGGGGGTGACTCTTTAAACATATTACCCCTAAAATACTGATATTGCAACTGGAGTAAGGTCATTCACCACTGAAAATAATCTAGAAAGAATTTTTCAGAAGAGGCTGGCTAATAAGATGAAAGAGAGGGAATATGAACTGAGGTACAGTAAAAAGAATCAAAGGCGTCGAATGGACACTGCAAGGAACAGAAACTAATGCCCACAGTGTGCCGTGTGATATGCCCTGACGGCACTGCTTAACACGGGTTGAAAATATAGGAAAAAATATTCACAACTGTATTAAATATTTATACATTGTAAATGAGCTAAACTGGAGAAATCGTAAACAATACAATTTCACACGATTTTATACCTTTAAACGAAAGTGGAGCCCTTTTGAAAAGTGAACATAATTCCAAGCATGAAGTGACGTGACTTATAACTGATTGCAACAGAGGTAAGGATCACAAATGTGCAGCCATCAACGAGAGAGAGAGAGAGAGTCTCATATTATCTTTATTTCCCTGTATTTTAGAAGAAATACAGGGAAAGGAGAGAGAGAGAGAGAGAGAACGCCTTAAATTACCATTATTCGTCTGTATATTTCTTAAGTTTCTACCGGCGACTTCAAATATATACAGAGAGAGAGAGAGAGAGAGAGGAGATCTTTCGATTTGTATGTACGTTGGTCACGTGTGCTTGTTGCTTGCGAGGAGCAGACCCGCACGTGAGCAATAAGTCATGCAAACGGGGTGGGGGTGGAGAGAGAGAGAGAGAGAGAGAGAGAGAGAGAGAGAGAGAGAGAGAGAGAGTCTATATTGACTGTTTCGGGGGCCCAAGTTTAAATTCGTGGATGTAACCAGATGAGGCCGCCCAGTGTGACGAACTGGTGAATAGCTCATTATTTAGACTACTTATAGAAAACTAGTCAAAACAAGATCCTTCGGCACAATCGAGTTTTCTGTACAGCCGCCACAGCGCGTAATCAAGACAACTGGAAATAGATCTATCTTTCAGTGGTCCCAGTGTAAATGCCGTGTGCGCCACGGCCCATAAAAACTTTAACGACAGCCTAGTGGTGGCCTATTCTATATCGTTGCCAGAAGCATGAGTATGGCTAAATTTAACGTTATATAAAACAAAACCTACTGAGGCTAGAGGGCTGCAATTTTGTATATTTAATGATTGGAGGGTGAATGATCAACATACTAATTTGCAGCCATCTAGCCTTTGCAGTTTTTAATATCTGAGGGCGGACGGACAGACAAACCCGGCACAATAGTTGCCTCTAACGGAAAACTAAAATATACTCAACTTTTCGCTTGCGTATAACATTAAAATATTATCAGATACTAAACTGGAAACTTTGCATGATTAAAATTGCCTACAGTATTACGAAAAAACACCTTAGACTATAGTATATTCACATCAACCGTGCATTTGATGCCTAGGCCAGTCCCTCACGACGCTCCTGATTGGCTATTGATAAGCCAATCACAGGACTGGAACTCTGTCTCTCTCGAGAGTTCACATAGGCAGGATGTATGTTCCACCTCTCCTCAAGGATACTTTTGAAAGACGTATCCATCAGGAGAGGTGGAACATAGATCCTACCCATGTGAACACTTGAGAGACCTGTGATTGGCTTATCAACAGCCAATCAGGAGGGTCGTAAGGGACTGGCCTAGACATCAAATGCACGGCTGATGTGAATCTACTATAGCAACATGTATTGGCATCAGTTTTTGTTGACATGACCTACATTTTCGGCAGAAATGGATGGTGGTTTGCACACACGAACTCCACGAGACCACAGCTACTAAAAGGTGGCCTGTTTGTCTGCGAAGAACATTATCTACGGTGTTTCTGTACCGATAAAACGGCTCCATAAATAATATTTGTACAACCACACAGTTTCGAAAAGACAGTACAATTAAATAAGAAGAATATATAAGGTTAACGTAAGCTGACTCTTCAGTCTAAAGAAACCTCTTTAGGCTGACTGCAAGAAACATATATTTCTTGATTTACCAAACTTTCAGTTATGACGAAATTCGATCTCAAACAGTCTTGGTCTACTCATACAACTGACTCAGTAATTCCCAAAAATATCCAGAAATGATTATTCACGGAAAAGATTATACTTTATCATTCTCAATGAGGTTGTACTTCTCAATAAAGGTCAACCTGTGGTCAGACTACAAGGGGCTATATACTTCTCGACTCAAATTTCGAGTTTTTATGAAATACCAGATTTTAAAAGTATTTTTGGCAGTCTTCAAATATTCTAACCGATATGTCTGTCGTTATGGTAAATAACGTTCCAAATATCCCAAGGACAGACCAGCTAGGAAGACAAAGAAAAAGTATATAAATGTGTGGGCTACTGTATACAGAGAGAGAGAGAGAGAGAGAGAGAGATCAACCTAATATGCGTATAACAACCACAAGACGACAATTAATTAAAACACACACACACACACACACAGAGCTCAACCTAATATACGTATAACAACCACAAGACGACAATTAATTAAAACACAGAGACAGAGAGAGAGAGAGAGAGAGAGGCCCCAACCTATCATATAAACAACTAAGAAACAAAATTACAACGTCTTAATTAATAAAAATTAATTAAATTAAATAAAAATTAAACCTAATATCAACAATCAAGAAATTAAACTGATCGGTTAAATTAATATAAATATCAATATAAAATAACCGAATATCACATCAGACATTAAACCTGAATCGGTAAATTTAATTAAAATTAATTATTTACAAAATATTCGAAAATATCAGAACATTAACTGAATCGGTAAATTAATTATAAATATTACAATATCGATATCAGACATTAAACTGAATCGGTAAATTAATCATAAATACTACAAAGTCGGCCAAACGGAGAGCAAATAACTGTGAATTTATCATCGATGGCGGAATAAAAAGGTATTTGGCATTCATTGTCTACAGCCGTAATGATGGAATTAGTCAAATTTTCATTACATTAAATATCACAATTTCCATTTCAATACATAAACTTAATTTTGGTCCCAATGTCAGCGCAATAACTGATTTTCCCAATAAATTATACTGGTGTGTGTGTGTGTGTGTGTGTGTGTGTGTGAGTGTGTGTGTGTGTGAGAGAGAGAGAGAGAGAGAGAGAGAGAGAACACGTTGCGTAAACAATCTTTTGCTTTGTTCAAAATGGACATAAAAACTGGAAATATATATTCCTAAAAATAGATATGCAGAAATGCATTATTTTTATATAAAGGAGATAAAAAAAAATTTGCATTTCTCACGGAAAACAAACTAAAAACTTAAATGAGCACTATTTGGAGTTACAATAAAGCTTGTTTATTATTTTAATTCAGTTATTATTATTATTATTATTATTATTATTATTATTATTATTATTATTCAGTAGATGTAACCCATTCCTATGGAACAAGCCCACCACAGGGGCCACTGATTTGAAACTCAAACTTCCAAAGAATATGGTCTTCATTTGAGAGAAGTAACTGCGAAAAGAGGAGATTAGTAATTACACACACACACACACACACACATAATGAACACCTCATGAACACCTTAATATTCTTTGGAAACTTGAATTTCAAGTCAGTGGCCCCTTTGGTGTGCTTGTTCCACATATGAATGGGTTTCATCTACTGGATAATAATAATAATAATAATAATAATAATAATAATAATAATAATAATAATAATAATGATGATGATGATGATGATGATGATGATGATGATGATAATAATAATAAAATAATAATAATAATAATAATAATAATAATAATAATAATAATAATAATAATAATAATAATATGTTTTATTAAACATTATTGCTGCACATCAGCTGCAATGATAAAAATTAATGCAGCTGACGCAGCAATATTCTTTAATAAAATATGTTTAAAAGAGGGTTTACTTCCAGCATACAATCATAATAATAATATTAATAATAATAATAATAAAGTTACTAACAGGTATCATCAGCGAAAGGCTATACAACTACCTAGAGGATACAAACACCATCCCCCACCAACAGAAAGGCCGCAGAAGGAAGTGTAGGGGCACAAAAGACCAGCTCCTGATAAACCAAAAGGTAATGAAGAATAGTAAGAGAAGGAAAACCAACCTAAGCATGGCATGGACAGACTATAAGAAAGCCTTCGACATGATACCACACACATGGCTAATAGAATGCCGGAAAATATATGGGGCAGAGGAAAACACCATCAGCTTCCTCAAAAATACAATGCGCAACTGGAATACAATACTTACAAGCTCTGGAGTAAGACTAGCAGAGGTTAATATCAGGAGAGGCATCTTTCAGGGAGACTCACTGTCCCCACTACTCTTCGTAGTAGCCATGATTCCCATGACAAAAGTACTGCAGAAGATGGATGCTGGGTACCAACTCGAGAAAAGAGGCAACAGAATTAACCATCTGATGTTCATGGACGACATCAAGCTGTATGGTAAGAGCATCAAGGAAATAGATACCCTAATCCAGACTGTAAGGATTGTATCTGGGGACATCAGGATGGAGTTTGGAATAGAAAAATGAGCCTTAGTCCACATACAAAAGGGCAAAGTAACACGGATTGAAGGGATAAAGCTACCAGATGGGAGCAACATCAAACACATAGATGAGACGGGATACAAATACCTGGGAATAATGGAAGGAGGGGGTATAAAACACCATGAGATGAAGGACACGATCAGGAAAGAATATATGCAGAGACTCAAGGCGATACTTAAGTCAAAACTCAACGCCGGAAATATGATAAAAGCCATAAACACATGGGCAGTGCCAGTAATCAGATACAGTGCAGGAATAAAGGAATGGACGAAGGCAGAACTCCGCAACATAGGCCAGAAAACTAGGAAACATACGACAATACACAAAGCACTACACCCAAGAGCAAATACGGACAGACTATACAACACGAAAGGAAGGAGGGAGAGGACTGCGTCAACATCGAGAACAGAGCACTGGGGCAATATCTGAAAACCAGTGAAGACGAGTGGCTCAAGAGTGCATGGGAAGAAGGACTGATAAAAGTAGACGAAGACCCAAAAATATACAGACAGGAGAATGACAAGCAGAACAGAGGACTGGCACAACAAACCAATGCACGGACAATACATGAGACAGACTAAAGAACTGGCCAGTGATGACACATGGCAATGGTTACAGATGGGAGAGCTTGAGAAGGAAACCGAAGGAATGATAACAGCGGTAAAAGATCAAACCCTAAGAACTAGATATATCCAAAGAACGATAGATGGAAATAACATCTCTCCCATATGTAGGAAGCCCAATACGAAAAATGAGACCATAAACCATATAGCAAGCGAATGTCCGGCACTTGCACAGAACCAGTACAAAAAGAGGCATGATTCAGTGGAAAAAGCCCTCCACTGGAGCCTGTGCAAGAAACACCAGCTACCTTGCAGTAATATGTGGTACAAACACCAACCTGAAGGAGTGATAGAAAACGATCAGGCAAAGATCCTCTGGGACTATGGTATCAGAACAGATATGGTGATACGTGCAAACAGACCAGACGTGACGTTGATTGACAAAATCAAGAAGAAAGTATCACTCATTGATGTCGCAACGCTATGGGACACCAGAGTTGAAGAGAAAGAGAGGGAAAAAATGGATAAGTATCAAGACCTGAAAATAGAAATAAGAAGGATATGGGATATGCCAGTGGAAATCGTACCCATAATCATAGGAACACTAGGCACGATCCCAAGATCCCTGAAAAAGAATCTGGACTCAGCAAGAAGAGTGTGATCCTAGAAACGGCGCACATAGTAAGAAGAGTGATGGACTCCTAAGGAGGCAGGATGCAACCCGAAACCCCACATTATAAATACCAACCAGTCGAATTGGAGGACTGTGATAAACCAAAAAATAATAAAATAATAGATAATAAAAAATAAAGTAAATAAATAAATAAATAAATAAAATAAATAATATAATAATAAGGAATAATAATAATGATAAGAATAATAATAAATAATAATAATCATAATGGATAATAGTGTTATTAAACATTATTGCTGCATCAGCTGCACTGATAAAAATTAATGCAGCTGATGCAGCAATAATTTTCAATAAAACGTGTTTAAAAGTGGGTTTACTTCCAGCATACAATAACAATAATCATCATAATAATAATAATAAATCACAATTTATCAGAGAGTCTAATATAATACTAATAAGCCATTTCGGAGAGAGAGACGACCAGCCCGCTAGTCACTGTCCCTTTTGAGGCTCCGACTGTCTAATCATATGTCACAGACTGACACCTAAAATGATTATGACTCCGATGACAAACTATATTCTGAGCCAGTGTTCCCTATCTGTTTGTTTATTTGTTTGTTTGCATGGTGTTTTTTTAACGTCGCATGGAACCAGTGGTTATTCAGCAACGGGACCAACGGCTTTACGTGACTTCCGAACCACGTCGAGAGTGATGAACTTCTAACACCAGAAATACACATCTCTCACTCCCTCAACCGAATGCCCAAGAATCGAACTCGCGGCCATCGAGGTGGCAGGCCAAGACCATACCGACCATGCCAGTTAGGCGTTGTGTTCCTTATCTGGAATTATTGGAGTCGATGCCATCACATACATAAGAAAAAAAGAAAAACTGATAAGATACGATTCGATCAAATATATATATATATATATATATATATATATATATATATATATATATATATGAGAAAAATATTTTAACAAATTAATAATATGCAAGTTTTTGTAGGCAGATTATATTCTGAACCGGTGATTCCTATATAATGCCTGAACGAGTGTGTGTGTATATATATATATATATCTATATATATAATATATATATATATATATATGATATAGATATGTCTATATAGGTATGAATTATATGATGAGTATATGATATATATATAATTAATACAGTAATATAATATGAAGGGAAAATAATAATAATGAGAGATCTTTGGAAGGGCCTGAGCGAATATTCAGTAAAATGAGTTAGCCAAAATACAGGGTATCCATAAAGTCCCAGTACCATTACAGGTATATAATAAATACTTGTAATGGTACTGGGGCCTTATGGACACCACCCTGTAATAGCATCCTCAATAAGAAGAAAAAATCCCAAGAGATTCAATATTCACAGAAAATCAATACACAGCGAAGATTCCACTCGTAACAAAGTTTTAATGATGAAATTCTTTCAGGCCTTTCCAGTGAAATGAGTAAACATTTCATGTAAGTATAAAAAAAAAAGCGTGATCCGACCTCCAGCTTACTTGGGGACGCGCACTAAAATCTACAGTTGAATACAGCGTTGTTTCACCAACGATAATTTAAATAAATACGCTATACTTTATTAGAAATAATTATTCTGTACTGTTTAACATTCACATTATTTGTTTTTACATTTTCATTCTAATAAATAAATCATAAATATCCTATCCCTAAAATTCCTGTATCTTTAACTCAACGCGAAACACCTTTATCAGACCTTTTTAGGCTCCTCCATAGGGCTTTCCTACCCTCCTCCCCAACAACAACATCAAAACAACAAAATAGCTTGGAAGGCTTACTCCCCGAGTAAGCGAAAACATCCTTTCTGTCCTCATTGCCATATTGTATACCAGGGGAGGATTCTGGGCGTGGCACTGCGAGATGGAACTGTGTCACTGTTTAATCATACGCAAGACTTCCATCGACAGCTCCATACAACGAAGAATGTTTTAAAATCAGCAGCCTCAACCATATGAACGTCAACTCAGCCAACGAAATAATTCTCGACAAATTGTTGACGGTACAAATAGATTCATGAGCTTGACAGGCGCCTGGGAAAAGCTCGTTTTCTTTGCGGGGATGAAGCCATAATAATTATGGAGGGGGAACTATATTGCGCTGACGCAATTTCACGAGCGCAGTCTTCCGTTCATGTGAATTATGTTATATATATAGTTACGGAGCGCGTTGCCAATCTTCATTAAAAGGATCATTATTCGAATAAAATGAATTTTCATATGTTAAAAGGGTCGTTAAATAAAACGAGTTTTAATATGTGACACAAATTAAATCTTTCGATAAATAAGGAATACGCGCGCCAACCATCAGGCCGTATGAGATATCAAATCCCAATATGCAAATTGCAAGCAACCAAAGACCTCTAGTGACTGCTGCATACGTCACAGACGAGAGAGAGAGAGAGAGAGAGAGAGAGAATTTAATATGTATTAGGAGGAAGAAATAGACGACGAAGAGAGAGAGAGAGAGAGAGAGAGAGAAGAAGAGAGAGATTTAATATGTATTAAGAAGGGAAGAGAATAAGAGGAGAGAGAGAGAGAAGGAGAGAGAGAGAGAGCATGGAATCTAAACTACCAAAGGAGTCATTCCAACGCTGGAGAAGGGAATCGATCAGCCTTTTCCGCTTCTTCTCAGAGAGAGAGAGTATATTCATTTCAGTCATTTCCTGCTTCTTTTTTTGTTGTTGGAATCATAAGAACAACAATGCTTTTATCTTCTTTCCTATTTCGCTCATAACTCGTTAACAAAAAAAAAATACAAGGATGAATCCGACATCCAGCTTACTTGGGACGCGTGCAAGATTTGTCCCAACACATAAGTTGTGATGGTAATATTCCTAACTTAATGTGAAGCGAGCTTCAAGTAATGCCTACAGTGCGCTGCGTGCGGTGCACTGAGAGCACTTCTCCCACTATGATAACCAAACGGTAATAAAAACCATCATACATTTGATATGCACTCCTAAGTCTCATTCAATGTAAAAAATGTTAAGATTGGTTAAGATAAACCACAACAATGTAACCTTAAACCATAAAAAATAACTCCGTCTCTTCTACGAAGGCGAGAGACAGAAGAAGCCCTTCATCATATCCTTCCTGTCCATATGATATGGCAGCTGCTAATGATGGAATGCAGTCTACCAACCTTTACTACAAAGCTGTAGGTTAATGAATGAGGTTTTTGAGGTTAAACAGTCTCTGGTTGATGCTCGCATTCCTGGTACTAGCAATTTACCAATCCTTACTAAAAGCATATTCATCTGCTGCTTCATATCTTAAAAAAGGTGTGGTAGTGAACTGTTAATCTCAGCTTTTTCTGGTTGGAGACAGAGGCACTTAGTGACAAGCGCTTGGCTCCTCAAAGAATGCTGAAATGAAAAACAGCCAGGAATGATGACCTATGTGATCTGAGGTTGGCGACACCTCAGAGATCACATGCTTGGGGCCGATCGTTACTAGGCACTCCGCAAGGCATGTCTGTATGTGTGTTTGTAGTGTATGATGTATGGGCCTTGGTGATAGGTGATGAAAAGAAGAGAGGACACTCTTTGATTGCTTGTGTCATTGTGCAGAACACACCTGGAGGAGGTTTGAGAACGCCCATCATAAGGTAGAGTAAGATGAGACTTTGAAACGTTAACCTTTGAAGTGAAAAGAGAAAAGAAGTGTGGTGCATACATATTCATTTTGATTATCTTTTACATGTGGAGTGGTATAATAAATATCTCTTTATTTCAGATGGGTTCATGGCACCATATAAGAGAATGGGTTCTCCAAGACTTTAATGGCTATGAAAATGGTGTAGTTAATCAGACAGTGAGATTTAATGGGGGTATTTACTTAAACCTGGTGCAGGAGAGGAAAATGACAGTTTAAGGTTTTTTGAGGGGGTTCAGACTTTATTCATTTAACTCCATTTTAATGTATTCATTTTGTTCCATGTTAATGTTAGTTAGTTTGGGAAATAAAAAGTATCTTTTTGTATCTACGAGGGTTTATTAGCCTAGTCTTCCATTTCAGTTTCAGCCACGGAGTTTCTTTCATTCGTCTAAACAAGTATCATTTAGTTCTAAAAACTCGTTTAAGACATATACGTGACTCGCTAGTGTTTTTTAACTATTAATTATGGATGATAAATTCGTAAAGTAACTAAGTCTACGGGCATAACCAGCCCCGTTTCACGGGCAGAACCAGCTTCGTTTCAGGGAATCCCTTCTCACCCCCACCCCCATCGGAGGTAGGGGGGCGTGAGGACGGTAGGATGAAACCCCATTATAAACCATCTTAGCGGTCCCTACTATAACCCTGCTAAGTTTCATGCCCATCGGACCAGCCGTTTGGCCGTGATTGAATGACACACGGACGGACAGACATAACGCCCATTATAGTAAGATATGTCTTCCTGAGAATTTCAACACTCATTCCACAAGGTTTCACGAAATGTGTGGGGAATGCAATACTTGCAAGCAAATTCACAATTTTCACTGCTTTCTAAAGCTAATAACAATTCAACTTGAAAGTCTCACCATCAGGACTCTCAACCAAAACATTTGCTTATATACAAAAAGAATACATTTGAAACAAAACTATTGGGTACATCATGATCTCTTTTTAGAATGTATAATTTTCATTGAGATACCCTTCAAGTATTACAGATCGATTCTAGGCCACCTAGTCAATATATATAGGACAGGTATCAGGTCCTTGGAATGAGCATTTAGGACAGGTACCAGGTCCTTGGAATGAGCATTTAGGACAGGTACCAGGTCCTCGGAATGAGCGTTTGGGACAGGTACCAGGTCCTTGGAATGCGCATTTAGGACAAGTACCAGGTCCTTGGAATGAACATTTAGGACAGGTACCACGTCCTTGGAATGAGCATTTAGGACAGGTACCACGTCCTTGGAATGAGCATTTAGGACAGGTACCAGGTCCTCGGAATGAGCATTTAGGACAGGTACCAGGTCCTCGGAATGAGCATTTAGGACAGGTACCAGGTTCCGGAATGAGCATTTTAGGGACAGTTTAATCCACGTCCTTGGAATGAGCATTTAGGGACCAGGTACATTTGGTCCTCCGGAATGAGCATTGAGGACAGGTACCACGTCCTTTTTATTAATGAGCAATTAGGGGACAGGTAACCATTTTTCAAAAGGGAATGAGCATTTTAGGAACCAGGACCCATGGTCCTTGGGGAATGGAGCATTAGGGGGACAAGGTACCAGGGTCTTTTTCGGAATGAGCATTAGGAGGTAACCCACGTCTTGAAATGGAGCAATTCGGGACAGGTACCAGGTCCTCGGAATGAGCATTTAGAGCAGGTACCAGGTCCTCGGAATGAGTATCCAGGACAGGTACCAGGTCCTTGAAATTGAGTAATGTTTAAGCGTGACGTCTTCCTCAGATGTGATGGCCGTTTAAGTGGCTGCCTTAAAAGCAATCAAATTGGTCAACCCTTTACAAGCCATATTGACTGTTGACCATTTCAAGGAAAAGTGGAAGGCATAAAAACTAAAACGAAGGGCTCTCCTCCCCTCGAAGTGATTTTGAAGACAGGAGGTTGGAGTATTCAGCAACTTTTGCGAAAAGTTTATACACAAACAACTGGGACACAGGAACACAGCAGTTTTCCGCTTAGCAATCCTTGATGAAGCTTCATCTTCATTATCTTCAAGAAATAACAAAGGCCAGAAAACCAAGCAAGCTATGCAACAAACACAGAAGTACTACAAGACTTCAATACGACAAAAGTCTCAATATGACTTTATTTTGAGGTTATGGCACACCCCAGTTGCCAAAGACACCATGCGCCCGCAGGCACTGAAACCGTTTGCTTATGACCAGGTGATCTCTTATAATAATTTTTCACAGGCCGTATTCCTATGCAACAACCTGTCTCCTATTACACAATATATATAATGAAATTAAACAGACATTTTAATCTTGTCGACCCAGCTCCAGCATAGGGGAACGGGTTTCAGATTACCTTTTCATAATCTACACACAAGACCTTTCATTTAGTGTATCAAATTACATACGACGAATTTCAAAACGTGTATTACACCCCCACCCCAATTGGCCCTTATCTCATCAAACCAGATAAGCACAAGTGGCACTCTCCACACTACACAGAGGGACCCTCTCCAAAGATCTTCATTTTTGAAAAGAAACGGTATCAAACTGAAACTTTATCTTGGTGATGACATTATCAGTTCATTATCCAATGAGAGCCCCGTCCTGGGTTCAGCAAGGGACCAGGATTGTTTAAGGAGGCAGCAGACGATGTTTAGTATATTAATAATTATCAAAATGTGAATTGTTTTAACAGTCTTCATCAATACCTCAGAGGCCGATGCCAAAGGCGACACTGTGGGTATGGCAATTTATTTCATAATAAATTGACGTTCATAATCTGCACACAGATAGGATGAGACTTTCAAAAATTTCAGACAATAATCAGACAATGAGAAAAGAGGGAGATAGAGAAGTTGGACAGCAAGGGTGAAGAGGGGAGTGGTATGGAGGTAAAGTAAAATGCTAACGAGGCGTGATCCGACCTCCAGCTTACTCGGGACGCACGCAAGATTTTCCCCTCACACACAAGTTGTAAACATTATATTCCTGACTTTTAATGTTAATTAAAACGTGTTAAAATCTACGGTCAAGTAGCCTTGTTTCACTAACGAAAATGAAAATAAATATGCTATATTTCATTAGAAATAACAGTTCTGTACTGAATAACATTCACAGTATTCATTTTTTACGTTTTCATTCTAATAAATAAATCATAGATATCCTATCCTAAAATTCCTACATCTTTAATCCGACGCGAATCACCTTTTTCACACCTTTTTTAGGCTCTTCCATAGACCTTTCCTAACCCCCAACCAGAACAACAACAAGAACAATATAGTTTGTGGGCTTACTCCCCGAGTAAGCGAAAAGTGGATGCAGCTAGGGGCCGAAGGCACGCTATAAAGAAGCTGAGTAATGCCTACAGTGCACCGCGATGATGACTTATTATTGCGGAACGAACAAAACAAAAATCATAAAATTCCAAAACTTCCTGAAAAATTATTAAATATCAGCCGTCTCTTCTTAACTTCTCAATCATCAGCTTCGGACAAGGAACCACATATAACATAAATAAAAAACATTATTGTTACAATCAATTCAATGTATTAAAGAAAAAGGGCAAAGATTCAGTGCCGTGCAATATTCACACGAGTGTATGAGCATCATTATGTCAACATATAATACACACACACACACACACACACACACACACATATATATATAGGATATATATATATATATATATATATATATATATATATATATATAATATATATACATATATATATATCAAAGAAGCATCGCAGTGCAAGCGACAAATGAACATTGTGTCTCAAAAGGCGAAGAGAATAATTGCATGGCTAGTTCAGACAAAAGAATAAATGGGAGACAATTAATAACGGCTAATTGCCAATTGTCTCGGAAAAAGGGAGTTAATATACGCCTTTTCCTCAGTGTTGTGTCATATGAAATAAAAAATGTCCAGTGAATTATATGTGTATGTATATATATATATATATATATATATATATATATATATATATATATATATAGTATATATATATATATATATATATATATATATATATATATATATATATATATATATATATATATATATATATATATATATATATATATATATATATATTATATATTGCATGCTAATATTTGTGCAGATGAAGAGTACGAAAACCAGATGATTAGTTATATATATATATATATATATATATATATATATATATATATATATATATATATATATATAGTGCGTGTAGGCGTATGTCAAATGCATTAACTAATCAACCCGGCACTGTCTTTATTTATTATTATAAAAAAAAAATACACACGCAAAAGTAGTGAATAAAAAAGATGACTAATAAAATCCATCAGCAGTGCAAAGGTGACAAAGGTGTTTTGAGAGAAGGGAGAAGAGAGAGAGAGAGAGAGAGAGAGAGAGAGAGAGAGAGAGAGAGAGAGAGTTTTGCTTGCCCAAACTTTGAAAAAAATAAAAAATTCGTGACGGTCAGTGAAAACGAAGCTCACTGGCTCGGTGATGACGTTAGAAGCAGCGATAAGTGGTGGTGGGGTGATCCCGCTGAGGTGCCGTTGTACAGAACTCCTTACGACAAAACTACTTACATGGCAAGGCTATTGTCCCGTCTACTGGAGATGGTGAACATAGATTGGTATAGAAACAGCGCGGAGTGGATGAACAATGTACTGAAATGAGTGAGGGGGGGAAATGAGGTGTGATTATTCGTGGTTTTGACACAGGTTAAATAATAAATTTGTCTGCAAGGTATTTCGACAATATATATCATGATAATATTCCCTTGAAATGATTCTGGCTCAAAGAACAGCCATTGTGTTAATTCAGTTACATAAATGTAGCTGGCATTATGTATATACATACATACATACATACATTATTATATATATATACTTATATATAATATAATATATATATATTTAATATATAGATATTTATATATATATATAATATATATATATATCTATATATATATATATAATACGATAATATATATATATATATATAAATTCTTCAGTTAAAACAGGATACGTCTCAAGTATAAAAGGCCCATTAAAACACTCTGGTTTAAAGCTAAGGATTATATTTCGGTGGACTAACTTCCACCCTTATCAAGTAGTGTAATAGTGATATATAT
Source organism: Macrobrachium nipponense (assembly GCF_015104395.2). NCBI lineage: Eukaryota > Metazoa > Arthropoda > Malacostraca > Decapoda > Palaemonidae > Macrobrachium > Macrobrachium nipponense. Next base: position 3,302,293 of record NC_087210.1, on the reverse strand, counting down.
TATATATATATATATATATAATATATATATATATATATACACACACAAGTAAACAGGATAAAAAGCTGGTGGTACCTGGCCGGGTCATTGCTATCATAAGTAGCCACAACCCATCCTGCCCATTGTGATGGGAAAAACACACACAAACACACACACAAAAGCTTTCCGATGTGGGAGGTCCTATTTCACTAAAATATATATGTTTACATCGAGCGCACTTGAACTTGATACTGTAGTGTATATATTGGACGATGTCGGCAAGTGTACAGAAATAAAGGTTTTCAATATTTTACAAGTGGGATTTGCTGTTATGGTTGCTTTATAAATGTGTTATTTTTTATAGTTGAAAAAAGTTTTGTATGTAAAATAGCTTCTTTATAAAGTTATTTTAATTGAAAAATTGTTGTCCTGTAAAATACCTGCTTTATAAGTGTTATTTGTTTTAATTGAAAAACTCTTGTCAGTAAAAAAGCTGCTTTATAAAAGTGATATTTGTTTTATTTGAAAAAGTGTTGTCTGTAAACATTTGGTAAAGTTAATGTAGTGTTTACGTTAAAATATGGAATAGAAAATAGAACAAGAGACTTGAACGATACTACCTGTCTGGAAACTTTCGTTCAATTTAAATAAACTTCCATTAAGAAATATTTTCTTCCAAAGGAGATTCATCATCAAAATCAATCAATCAGTAACAAGGTTAATAATAATTCATTGCACAATCATGATAGCTCTTAAGTCTATTATGGACAAATAACCTGCAAGTTTAGTATGATGAAATATCCTGCAAATGTCTCGGCATTCTAGTGAATATAAAAAAATGCTGACAACGCCCAAAAAATGCCTGAAGAAGCCAAAGATATTCCTGAACAACATTGCAAGAATAAAACGTTACTACTCCATCCTATCAAACATTAGTCAACATATGCTCAACAATAATTCTTCAGATTAATATTATAATATTTAGTAATTAAATTTACATGTTGCTAAACAATATATTTCAGGTTATCCCAATGACAGCAATAATTCGTATTAAAATAAATATTTCCCTCTGTATCAACTTACAATTATTTCATGTTATCCCAGTCACAGCGATCATCCATATTAAAACTGGAATTTTCCTTTTACTACAAGTACATAAGTAAGCATTCATTTCATTATGTTGACAAATATATTTAATATATATGTATAGATATATATATATATATATATATATATATAATACACACCACGCTAATGGATACAATTTACAATCTTAGTCTTTGAAAATCTGTTTGAATTACAGCTACCTTACTGTATGTTAATGTATAAGTTAAAATTTTACATTATTTGCACAACAGAAAAAATGAGGCACGAATGGATGTCGTATAGATGATGTAATGAGAGATACAAGATAATTTGAACGCTATACTCAAAATATAAGCTATTTTTAAAAATCAAATTTAAAAAATTTCTACGAAATGAAAGATATCCCCGTCGTACGTAAATGGCTGTAAAGCGAGTTACGAGATCATCTGAATGAGCTCATTAAAAAATTTGATTTTCAAATATTAATAATATAAAAAAAGTCTTCACAAATTGAAAATTATTCTTGTTATCAACTATAACAGAACATAAGACTCTCTGCCACTTTGGTTCGGATCCCACAATAAGCTGTAGGTCCCACTGCTAGGTAACCAATTGGTTCCTAGCCACGTTAAAATATCTATCCCTTCGGGCCAACCCTATAGGAGAGCTGTTCGTCAGCTCAGTGGTCTGGTTAAATTAAGGTATATACTTTTTTGCCACTTTTCGACGCGTAAAGTTAAGTATATCTTAGTTTTACCAGACCGCTGAGCTAATTAACAGCTCTCCTAGGGCTGGCCCGAAGAATTAGATATTTTCACTCAACTAGGAACCAATTGGATACCTAGGAACGGGACCTACAGCTTATTGTGGGATCCGAACCACATTATATCGAGAAATGAATTTCTATCACCAGAAATAAATTCCTGTGGTTCCGCGTTGGCCGAGCCTAGAATCGAACTTCGAGCCACCGGACTGGTAGCCGAGCACGAAATCGACTCGTCCAACGTGGAACTTTTCGACGCGTAAGAACGCATAAAAGACGTTATTATCATTAACATAAAATCATTTCTCTCGTCTTACAACACACCTGCCTCTCTCTAAAGAAAAAAAATCCCGAGTAATGGATTCTAAGATCAGATACAAAGGCAGATCGGGGGGCGTTCCATTACTTCGTACGTGATTGGAGCTCGGAATCGATCGGTGGTGTTTCACATGACGAGCACCACGTGGTCAGTGAGTCGGCCAACATGCCATACAGGTTTTAAGAACACGTTACATACTGAATACGTAGTGGATAATATTAATTTACGAAACTGCTGTTTCTAAGGCCATATCATCTCAAGAATCAGTAACGTAAATTACTTTTTCATTCAGAAATATATTGTAGTAAATTACATCACTTGTAATACAAAGAAAGCTAATAATCACAAGAGTACATAAAATGGAAAAGTAAATCCACAGTAGTATGTCTTGATATATATTTTTATATATGTTTTAAATAACAAAATCAAGACATATTACTAAAGATTTACTTTTTCATCACTTTTAATGATATCTAACTGAATATATATATATATATATATATATATATATATATATATATATATATATATATATATATATATATATATATATAAATATGAGTGTGGGGATTGGGTTCAAATGTACACATCTTTAATATCTGGAACTTTTTACCATTAGGACTAGAATCGATCAAAGTGCTGAATTGCTGATGGGTAATTATCGAAAAAATGCTGAATTGCCGATGGGTAATTATCGAAAAAAAAAAATGCTGAAATTGCGCCATGGGTAATTTCGAAAAAAAAATGCTGAATTGCCGATGGGTAATTATCGAAAAAAAAATGCTGAATTGCCGATGGGTAATTTTCGAAAAAAAAATGCTGAATTGCCGATGGGTAATTATCGAAATAAAATGCTGAATTGCCGATGGGTAATTATCGAAAAAAAAATGCTGAATTGACGATGGGAAATTATCGAAAAAAATGCTGAATTGCCGATGGGAAATTATCGAAAAAAATGCTGAATTGCCGATGGGTAATTATAGAAAAGAAAATGCTGAATTGCCGATGGGAAATTATCGAAAAAAATGCTGAATTATCGATGGGTAATTACCGAAATAAAATGCTGAATTGCCGATGGATAATTATCGAAAAAATGCTGAATTGCCGCTGGGTAATTACTGAACTAAAAGGCTGAATTGCCGATGGGTAATTAGCGAAAAAAATGCTGAATTGCCGATGGGCAATTATCGAAATATTTCATTCAGGGAAACAAAGTATAGTGTCTAAATACACCGGCATAACAAAAGAAGGTGGAGTTCTATTCAAGGCAAATGAACTCTTCCAAAAGCATATTGTATCAAACTGAATCTTAACTGAAACAAGGAAACCCCTTCTCACTCAGGCCTGCCTTGGTGACGCCATGTTAAGATATTCAGGAGTTTTTCTAACTCACAAGAAATTCATTTCTCGATGTGGTTCGGATCCCACAATAGGCTGTAGGTCCCATTGTTGGTTCCTAGCCACCTAAAAATATCTAATTCTTCGGGCAAGCCCTAGGAGAGCTGTTAATCAGCTCAGTGGTCTGGTTAAACTAAGATATGCTTAACTTTTTTCTAACAAACGTATAAATTAACCTGGGCTGTTTTTAATCCTCTTTCCTCGTCTGAGACTTCGATGAGTTGAAAGTGACCCTGGATAAGATATCCTGATGCCACTACTGTCATATTCTGCTTGAATGAGGTTTGTTTGTTTGTTTTCATGGTATTTTTACGTTGCATGGAACCAGTGGTTATTAAGCAACGGGACCAACGGCTTTATGCGTAACTTTCGAACCACGTCGGGAGTGAACTTCTATCGCCAGAAACACACATCTCTCACACCTCAGTGGAATGACCAAGAATCGAACTCGCGGCCATCGAGGTGGCAGGCCAAGACCATACCAACCACGCCTCTGAGGCGCTTTGAATGGGGTTCCTTAGAGATTTCAACTTTGTCACATAAGTACTTGGCTGCGATTGGTCATGTAAAAAGAGTCGTAAAATACCGTTAATTTATTCGTGATTCTTCCATAATTGAGGGACAGCTCTAGGAAATGGTTAAGTGCACATCAACAAGAGGCCAATACGCAGGACTAAATGAATTGCAAAAAGAAAAAAAACATCTGATTTGACACCTGGAAATAAAAAAAATAAATAAATAAATAAAATGAAAAATAGATAAATAAAATCAGGTTCGTCTCACTCTTTCTCCCATAGAACTCGAAGTGACACCTTCTCACTGGTTTTATTTTTCTTGTGCAACACCTGTGTGAGAGAGAGAGAGAGAGAGAGAGAGGAGAGAGAGAGAGAGAGAGAGAGAGAGAGACCGACCTTAGTTCACTTACATCAACCAGAACTCGTTCCGTAGTCGGAGAAAATTTTTTCATTGTAAAAGACCAGAAATAATTTCAACGGCCACATATCGATTTACAAGGTGAATGGTGGAGTTCAGCTAGTTTTTTTTTCTCTCGTAAAGATTGGGGGATCTTAGCACTCGATTATTACGTGCTCTCGTCTTCGTACATTTCACTATTATACAGTTTCATCATATCTGAATTTATTACGAATAACACACCCACGCTTATATATTTACACACTATAATTTATATTTATATATATATATATATATATATGTAGGTATGTATGTACGTATGTATGTATGTGAGTGTCTCATGCAATATTATATATATACATATATGTGTGTGTGTCACATACAGTATTTGATATAGATACACATATACATATATATGGTGTAGCCACATACCAGTATTATATATATATACATACACATACACACACACCACACACACACACACATATATATATATATATATATATATATATATATATATATATATATATTCACACATATATATTTACAAGTACAGAGAGAGAGAGAGAGAGATCCTAGATATGCCCATCTTCGTGTGGTTCTTATTCGTATAAAATATTGTAAAGAGAGAGAGAGAGAGAGAGAAGAGAGAGAGAGAGAGAGAGAGAGGTTATTACCAGATGCAAAAAGGAATATAGCGTAACCTGGCCGCTGCTGCCCCAGACGCCAGGTAATCTTGAAAGCTTGTCAGTCGACTTGCCTTAAGGACAACCCCCCCCCCCTCCTCCTCTCCCATTGCTGGTCTTGAAATAACCCTTCCTCTTCAAAATGCCTAGTTATTAGTGTGAAAGGAGGAGGACCTTTCCTCCAGAGAGAGAGAGAGAGAGAGAGAGAGAGAGAGAGAGAGAGAGAGAGAGAGAGAGAGAGAGAGGGCTATTTTGATAATAATCAACAAAAATATTATTTATAATCATCCATTTCACAATAAGTTGTGAAATTAGTTTTTTCCCTCCCCCCTGAGAGAGAGAGAGAGAGAGAGAGAGAGAGAGAGAGAGAGAGAGAGAGAGAGAGAGAGAGAGAGAATTCTACTTTGCTCGTAACTAATAAAAAATTCCACGATAAGAATTTAATGGCGAAGGAGAGAGAGCTCAGTCTAGTAAGACCATTAAATCGCTAATTGCTGCAAATGTGATCTTGACTTGCAATGAATTTTCTAAAAGATGCTCGGCGCTAAATTCCCCCACGTGGCGCACTGTAGGCATTACTTGAGGGTCTTTGCAGTGTCCCTTCGTCCCCTTGCAGCAACCTCTTTCATTCCATTGACTGTACCTCCGTTCATATTCTTTTTCTTCCATCTGACTTTCCACCCTCTCTAACATTTGTTTCCCAGTGCAACTGCTTTGAGGTTTTCCTCCGGATAATCTCCCTCCCAGGGTTGAATGACTTGACAGGTCCCAGCGCTTGGCCATTGGCCTAAATTCCACATTTGTAGTATGATCTATCTTTCCAACGAAATTCTCCAAAAAATTCCAAACCTCTTTATATTTTCTTGACTGAATATGTAGGTTGAATATTGAATTTAGGCCAAAGGCCAAGCACTGGGACCTACGAGGTCATTCAGCCCTGAAATGGAAATTGACTGTAAAAGGTTCGAAAGGTGTAACAGGAGGAAACCTCAAAGCAGTTGCACTATGAATCAAGTATTAGCTGGAAAGTAAGATGAAGAAAGAGAATATGAAAGGAGGTAAAGTAAAGCGAACGGAAGTGTTTGCAGCCAGGGTCCGAAAGCACGCTGCAAAGAACCTTAAGTAATGGGTACAGTGCACCGCATGAGGTTTAAGGTTTTCTTAGCATTGTTTTGCAATCAGAACTTCAAGAGTGCAAGCGGAGTTGTACTGCATTATTACCATACAATTCTTCTTGTACTTTAGCAATTCAACTATATTATTAAATATTCACTAATTAATTCGTTCATGTGTCTGTTTTGCAATAAGTGGCCGTTGTTTCTGTATTCCCTTTTGTCTTCTGTGACTTCTTTCAAATGAACACCGTATTGTTGGGTAGCTTGAATTTCTAGACAATGGCTCCTGCGAAGTTGTTCCATATGAATAGGGTTCATCTTCTGAATAATATAATAATAATCATACTATAATGGGCGTAATGTCTGTCTGTCTGTCTGTCTGTCTGTCTGTCATTCAATCGGCTGGTCAGATGGGCATGAAACTTGGCAGGGTTATGGTGGGGACCCCTAAGATGGTTTGTAATGGGGTTTCATCCAACCTTACCCCCTCCTTTGTAGGGGGTGGGGGTGAGAAGGGATTCCCTGCAACGGAGCTATTTCTGGCCGTGAAACGAGGCTGATTATTCCCGTAGACTTAGTTACGTTACGATTTTTCATACATAATTTCTGTACAACTTCCCCGGAGAAAGTCGCGAATATTTCAGCTCGGACACAATAGAGGATGAAAATTATCATCAATATCCGCAAGATTTTTGAATAACTTAAATCCATCGGGACTGCCAGTGCACAAAATAACGTTGAAGAAGTAATGCCCGGTAATGTTGCTTCGGAAATTCGATCCTGCCAATGGATCAGATGATTTACGATTATATGTTACAGCACGGCGCTGCACGTTTGCGATATTGTTCGGATCACGTTAGGTGTATCAGTTTGATTTGTAATTTTCCTAAATTTCAACTCACAATAATGCGGTCGTCTGCATTGTATGGTATTGTATGGTCGTCTGCATTGTATGGTAGGGTGTAAATATGATAAATTATGTTCAAGAAACTAAATGCGGTTTTCAATGGAAACTCTGAGCACAAGAATTTCGACCTGAGTGCAAGCGGTGGAACTGGGAAGACATACCTGATAAATGCCATAATAGATTTTCTTCGCTCGGAGAAGAAAGTCGTACTCGCCACTGCTCTTTCTGGCATTGCAGCTACCTTACTCCACAATGGTCGAACGCTTCACTCTCACTTCAAGATTCCCATCAACATCACTCCTGAATCCACTTGCCAGGTGTCTGACCAACATGCAAATGCACAGCTCTTCAGAATGACAGACTTGATCATAATTGATGAAGTCAGCCAAGGTGACAAACTGTTATTCGAATGCTTGGATCGATCATTGCGTAACATTAGGAAGAATCAAGAGTTGTTTGGAGGAATCTGCGTTCTGTTTGTTGGTGATTGGAAGCAAATTCTTTCTGTTGTGAAACGCGGAAGTCGAGCACAGATAGTCAACGCAACCTTGAAGACATCATACATCTGGAAGTCAGTAACAGAACTGAAACTATCACTCAACTTGAGAGTTCGCAATTCATCCGATGCCACCTTTGCATCCTATCTCAGAGACATAGGATCAGGGAACTGTTCGTACATTGAGTCTCCGAGAAATACGATTGGAGTTCGCCCTGAATTTGTGCTAGAATCCTCTTCTGTTTCTGATATTTGCAAGTTTGGCTTTGACGGATTAAGTGAGAGTTATGCGGAACCGTCGTGGCTATGTTCGCGAGCTGTAATAGCTTCAACCAATGAAGTCGTTAGTAGTGTCAACGAGCACATGATCAACAACTTCCCCGGAGAAAGTCGCGAATATTTCAGCTCGGACACAATAGAAGATGAAAATTATCATCAATATCTGCAAGATTTTTTGAATAACTTAAATCCATCGGGACTGCCAGTGCACAAAATAACATTGAAGAAGTACTGCCCGGTAATGGGGGGGGTTGCTTCGGAATTTCGATCCTGCCATGGACATTGCAACGGAACGAGGTACACCCCGTTATGGGGCTAAACTCTCCCACTTGTTATCGAAGCAGTGATAGCAACGGCCCTCACGACCAGCAAACGTCTGTTCATCCCCCGGATTTCCTCTGATGCCTTCGGACAACCAGTTTTCCATTCCAGTTACGGCGCAGGCAGTTTCCCATCAACCTGGCCTTCTCATTCACTGCAAACAAGTCGCAGGGCCAGACTTTGGATTGTGTTGAATGTGATTCTGCCCTCCGAAGGGGGTTGGGGTGACAAGAGATTCCATGAAATGAAGCTGGTTCTGCCCGTGAAACGAGGCTGGTTATGGCCGTAGGTTTAGTTACTTTACGAATTTTTATACATAATTTCTGTATACATATGTTTGCTAGTAATAATAATGTGCAACCACATATGTACACGATCTATTCCTCACCTCAGTACACTTATTCAGAGTGAACAGATGAACTCGTTTTACATCCATGAATATTCAGGTTAAAATTGCTTAAGGAACAAAATTATATTTTATAAAATGGATAAGAAATACATTGAAATAAAAAAAAATCTTGAAACGTGAAGCAAGCAACTGCAAAGGGCAAACAGACGAGCTAAAGGAGGTGACAAAAGCCCTTCCTCGCAAGTTTTCTTCAATAGAAACAAGTGTAGTTACCCAAACAATCTGTATTATTTGCGATTTCTTTTTCGCAAATAGCTCCCTCACTGCAATTCGCAAATGTTGTTCTAACGGGATTCTCACAAGTTATTTGAGCGATCTTGTTCGTCATAGTTTTAAATTGTGGCGTTTTTTTGGTTCAATTGCTCGTTTTCTAATCGCCACCCCCCCCCCCCTTCACCCCACCCAACCCCTACCTCACAAAATGGGAAATCTACGAACAATTTTGAAAATTATCAAGATGTTTGCGCAAATCCTTTCTGTTCCATCCACCATAAACATGTAACTTTCACACTTTTTTTTTTCCAAAACAAAACAGCATCACGTTAATGAATAGTTAAGAAAAGAGTAATAAAAATATATTTCAAACTTACTAAACATTAGTACTTGATTTATTGCTGCTGATGCTGCTGCTGCTGTGTGTTGTGTGTGTGTGTGTGTGTGTGTGTGTGTGTATGTGAGAGAGAGAGAGAGAGAGAGAGAGAGAGAGTTTCATAAGTGTCTTCTTTGTATCTTATGTTTTTGATCATGACCTCAGTCAGCAGTCCCAACACAAGATATCCAGAGAGAGAGAGAGAGAGAGATGGCACCAAAAAGGGGAATCACCAGTTTCTTATGCAAATGAGATTGCCTTGGAGATGTCCTGGTTGCGTCAGCTGGGTTCTTGTGGGCACCACAAGAAAGAATTGCATGATAGCTGAGAGAGAGAGAGAGAGAGAGAGAGAGAGAGAGAGAGAGAGCGATGCGAAATGTCAAATGCCTACTGGTGATAGAATTTAATTATATTTCTATAATACATGTACTATAATAGACTCACATCAACCGTGCATCTGATGTCCAGGCCGGTCCCTTACGACGCTCCTGATAGGCTGTTGTTAAGCCAATCACAGGGCTGGAAACTCTCAGTCTCTCGAAAGATTTCACATTGGCAGGACGTATGTTCCACCTCTCCTGAGGGATAGTACATCTTTCAAAAGTAATCCCGCAGGAGAGGTGGAACTTACATCCTGCCTACGTGCACTCTCGAGAGGCTGAGAGTTTCCAGCCCTGTTATTGGCTTATCAACAGCCAATCAGGAGCGTCGTAAGGGGCTTACCTAGACATCAGATGAACAGTTGATGTGAATCTACTAAAGCTTTTGTCCTGATTTTTTTTTTAGATGACCAAACAACCACAAAATTCTGTGATTAAATTTTCAATAATGTTAAATTTCAATTTAATTCACATACGATGAGTAAAAAAATTGATCTCAAAAGCCCCCATAATCTGATTCTTCACTTTAGTTCCACATACCACTCTACTTCAAGGCCCTTTTCCAACCTCATTCCACCACAACAATTCGAACTGGCTTCTGAATTCATGCATAAATCTACTCTCTCTTTCTGATCTCGAATTCCTGCTAACATTCATTGGTACATCTTCAAGTCTCGTCTCTATTTTTCAAAGTTTTCCCTACAGGTAATATTCACATTTAATACTTTAGCCAGTTTCTGCAGTTAAACTTCACTCACGGTATGCATTTTTTTTATCCTACTCAAGTAAGTCCGTATGTTCTGTCGTATGCAAATACTATGTGTGTGTATATACACATAATAGATACATACATATACATATATGCATATATATACATACATATATATGTGTACATCAATGTGGCTCTCAGACAGCAATTCTGAATATGATACAGAATTCTAAAAGGCTATTTTCATTCATTTTATTTTGAAAGAATTACTTATCAACATTCATCTTCTGATCACTGTAAGGCTCTCTCTCTCTCTCTCTCTCTCTCTCTCTCTCTCTCTCGACATACCATTTCTACGGCGTGTTGTGTAGAACTTCACACTTGAAGTCGCCTAATCTAAGGTCATGCATGCATGATTCACTTTAAATTATTTATTCAAGTTGACCTTTTATACTTTCAACTCTTAATTTCATGGAAATTGGACAATAAAAACTAATTTGCACTTCGTCTTAATTAAATGAGACGAAGGGATGATGACTGCGAGAGAAGTGTTGATCTCGCTGGAACAAATTAGTTATCAACCAATTTCCATTCAATTCAAATTTGGAAGTTACGAAAGGTCAACACGAATGAATAACTAAGTGAATCTATGCATGAATGACCTTGATTTAGGGGACTTTCGAGTGAAGTGAAGTTTTACGTAACAAACTTTAAAACAGTTACTACATGAGAGAGAGAGAGAGAGAGAGAGAGAGAGAGAGAGAGAGAGAGAGAGAGAGAGAGAGAGAGAGAGTCTTATACTGACCTCGAGATGAATTACAGACAAATTCTCAAGAATATTGAGAAGGAAAACACCGCATTTGAACAAATATATATACGTAATCAATACATTAAAATATATATATATATATATATATATATACTAATATATATATATATATATACGATACATATATTATACATATATATATATATATATATATATATATATATATATATCTATATATAATATATATATATATATATCTATATATATATAATATATATTTATATGCAATGCATAGTATATGTTTGTGGGCGCAGGCGTTACTGCGTGTGTTGCTTGTGAGGAAATTACTTACAACTGTTAACGAGGATCAACGTAAAATAAACATCACCGTGAACGAGACCTTCACTAGGGATAGAAAACGGAGATGCAGCGAGAGAGAGGAGGACTCACCAGAGGAAATAAACAGCCGTCAAATGGCGCGCTAATGACTATCGGATGTCACCTTCGACTTAACCATAAGAACCGCACTGGAGATTATGCAGGCGGCGCTTTGCCTGCTTGCCTGCTTGCCTGCTTGCTTGCTTGCTTGCTCGTCGGTGTGATGCGGATATCCGCTGTGGATGCTGCTGTTAATTCTCTGTTTGTCTGTGATGTTATTCCTTGGTTGGTTTGTTTGTGATGTTACTCCTTTGTTTGTTTGTGATGTTATTCCTGGTTTGTCTGTGATGTTACCCCTTTGTTTGTCTGTGATTTTTCTTCTTTGTTTGTCTGTGATGTTACTTCTTTTGTTTATCTGTGATGTTACTTCTTTGTTTGTGTTATTACTTCTTTGTTTGTCTGTGATGTTACTACTTCTTTGATTACTAACTTATTTAAAAAACCTGTATTCGTACATGAGAGAGAGAGAGAGAGAGAGAGAATCGGTAGTGATTTGCAAGCAGCTTTCCATTCCAATTTATTATAAAATCGCTGTTCATCACTGGAAAAACAAATCATTTATCACTTATGGCAAAACATTTGATAACGTGATATATTTACCTTTCGCAAATTAACGCCCTGCCCCCTAGCCCCGCCCCCCACCGCCCCCTTTTCATAAAAGAAGAAACAGAGTATCACTAATTTTCCTTGAAACTCCAAACGAATATCTATTATTATCACAGACTACGAAAATTCGAAAACAAAATATCATTCAAGGTCCAGAAACTCAAATCTCCGTTTATATTATATTTCTGTTTTCTATCTATTTTCTAATGATTCTGAAATATTTCCAAGTCCATTAGTGACCGTCCTTCTGTAATCTGCGGTCGGTGGTCGGCCATTCTCTGAGGATGCTTCCTCTGAATAGGTTTTCTCCAGTGGCTGATCATATAGTTAGACGATGCAAAAACCCCAAAGACTTTGGTGAATGGACCCCCCCAAAAAAAGGAGAAAAAGGAGAGAGAGAGAAGCTTAGCAGTTATAGAATGGTAGGTATATTTAGAACTTTCTTCCAGGTGCCTGAATCATATAGTTAGACGGTGAACAAAAGAGAGAGAGAGAGAGAGAGAGAGAGAGAGAGAGAGAGAGAGAGAGAGAGAGAGGGCTTAGTAGTTATAGAATGGTAGGTATACTCGTAAGTGGTGCTCGAGCGAGGTTCTTCTGCTCAATGGAGAAGCTCCAAACGATGATCAAAGCTGTCAAGATATGCTACCATACAGAATGAAGGGGATAAATATACATATGCGTGTATATATGTATATATACACATACACATATATATATATATCATATATATAAACATGAATAATTATCACATCACCGTGATTCATATAAATTATTCGAGCTACAAATGTCCTTTCATATCTCATTCCTTCTACCTCGGAATTGACATATTTTCATATGTGTAAACCGAAGGGGAATTTTTTAGTGGATAATAATTTCGGCCCCTCATGGGATCAAACCATCCTCCAGCGGACAGGGACGAAATCATGCTTCTTCCAGTCCATTCCTCTAGACTAATATAGGAGATAGGCCAAAGTTCCAAGCGCTGGGACCTGTGAGGTCATTCAGCTCTGCAATCGAAATTGACAGTAAAAAGGTCTGAAAGGTGCAACAGGAGGAAAACCTCAAGAAGTTGCGCTATGAATCAATTGTTAGGAGAGGGTTGAGGGAAGTCAGATGGAAGAAAGAGAATATGAACAGAGGTACAGTAAAGGGGATGAGAAGGGTTACAGCTAGAGGCCTATAGGACGCTGCAAAGATCCCGAAGTAATGCCTACAGTGCACCGCATGAGGTGCAATGACGGCACTACCCTCCTACGGGGATTCCCCTATCATGAAAATTTTGAAATAAAAACATTTCACATGAAATAGGCATGGAAGTGTAATCTTCCAATATATCGAAATAATAATAATAAAAAAACTACGCTCAGTCATCATTATACCCAGAAAAAAAATCCAAGCCCTTTTCTACAACATCCCATCGTCATATGACGACAGCCCTCCTGCAGAAGGAGAGGATTTAGGTAGCCCTTTCATGAGCGTGCCGTGGGCTACCCTGTCTCCTCTTTCAAGAGGAACCACCTCCTTCAACAGCAAGTGGAAACAAGGAAAGTTAAAGAATGAGGGAAGAGATTTCAAATCGTCATCTGCCCACTTCCATTTTGAGGCGAGGTTATTTAGTCTTTGACTAACTAGTCTTCTAAGTAACTAGTCTCCAAAGTATCTAGTCTTCTAAGTAACTAGTCTCCAAAGTATCTAGTCTTCTAAGTAACTAGTCTCCAAAGTATCTAGTCTTCTAAGTAACTAGTCTCCAAAGTATCTTGTCTTCTAGATAATTATTGTCGAAAGTATCTAGCCTTCTAAGTAACTAGTCTCCAAAGTATTTAGTCTTCTGAGTAATTATTCTCCTAAGCATCTAGTCTCCTAAGTAACTAGTCTCCAAAGTATCTAATCTTTTAAGTAATTATTCTCCAAAGCAGCTAGTCTTCTACGTAACTAGTCATCTAAGTAACTAGTCTAAGTACCTAATCTTCTAAGTAGTTAGTCTCCAAAGTATCTAGTCTTCTAAGTAACTAGTCTCCAACGTATCTAGTCTTCTAAGTAATTATTCTCCTAAGTATCTAGTCTTCTACGTAACTAGTCTTCTAAGTAATTAGTTGATGTATGTAAGTCTTTTAAGTAACCAGTCTCCTAAGTTCTTGTCTACTAAGTAACTAGTCTCCTAGGTAACCAGTTTCCTAAGTATCTAGTCGTCTAATTAGTCTCATAAGTAACTAATTTTCTAAGTAATTAGGCTCAGTCTTCTAAGCAACTAGTCTCCTAGTATCCTAAGTAACCAGTCTCTTAAGTAATTTGTTTCCCATGTATCTAGTTTTCTAAGTAACTAATCTCCAAAGTAACTTGTCTCCTAAGTAACTAGTCATTCTACCTGGTAGTGAAGCTACAACTCAGCAACGTGACTAATGGTGACCTGGATTTGGCTTCAAAATAAGGTGTCGTTATGCAGTCTATTTGTCAAAAAACTTGTAACCTTCCACTGTGAATTTGTCAAAAGATTTGTAACCTTCCACTGTGCATTTCTCAAAAACTTTGTAACCTTCCGATGTTAATTTGTCAAAACTCTGTAACCTTCTGCTGTGAATTTGTCAAAAACTTTGTAACCTTCCGATGTTAATTTGTCAAAACTCTGTAACCTTCTGCTGTGAATTTGTCAAAAACTTTGTAACCATCTGTTGTAAATTTGTCAAAATATTTGTAACCTTCCACTGTGAATTTGTCAAAAACTTTGTAACCTTCTGATGTTAATTTGTCAAAAACTTTGCAACCTTCCACTGTGAATTTGTCAAAAACTTTGTAACCTTCCGCTGTGAATTTGTCAAAAACTTGTAACCTTCCACTGTGAATTTGTCAAAAAACTTTGCAACCTTCTACTTAGAATAGGTTCAAAAACTTTTGTAACCTTCGCTTGTGAATTTGTCAAAACTTTGTAAAACTTCCAACCGATGTTCATTTGTCAAAAACTTTGTAACCTTCTGAATGTTAACATTTGACACGAAAGATTTTTCTCTTGTTTTACGGATCCACAGTGAATTTGTTTAAAAAACTTGTAACTTCTGTGAACTGTTCACTCTGGTGAACCTTCCCGCAGTGATTTGTCAAAAAATCTGTAACCTTCCACAGTGAAGAATTTGTCAAAAAATTCTGTAACCTTCCCAGTGAATTTTTAACTTTTGTTTAACCTCCACAAAAAAGTGATTTGTCAATCTGTTAACCACAGTGAATTTGTCAAAAACTTTGTAAAAACCTTCCACTTGGATGCCAAAAAAATTCTAACCTTCCACAGTGAATTTGTCAAAAACTCTGTAACCTTCCACAGTGAATTTGTCAAAAAATCTGTAACCTTCCACAGTGAATTTGTCAAAAAATCTGTAACCTTCCACAGTGAATTTGTCAAAAAATCTGTAACCTTCCACAGTGTTTTTCAAAAAAATCGGTAACCGTCAGTGAATTTGTCAAAAAATCTGTTAACCACATGAAATTTGTCAAAAAAACTGTAACCTTCCACAGTGAATTTGTCCAAAAAATCTGTAACCTTCCACAGTGGAATTTGTCAAAAATCTTGGAACCCCACAGTGAATTTGTCAAAAACTTCTGTAAACCTTCCGCTGCAAATGTCAAAAACTCAGTAACCTTCCGCTGTAAATTAGTAAAATACTTTGTAACCTTCCACTGTGAATGTCAAAAAATTTGTAACCTTCCGCTATGAATTTGTCAAAATGTTTGTAATCTTCTCCCTTAAATTTGTCAAAATGTTCGTAAGCGGATGTATCAATTCTACCTGAAAGCTTGCAAACTTTATATATATGTGTATATATACATATATATATATATATATATATATATAATATATATACATACATACATACATACATACATACATATATCTAGATAATATATATATTATATTAATATATATATAATATATATATATATATATATATAGACTATATATATATATACTAAATACATATATATATATATATATATATACATCAGTATATATATCTATATATATATATATATATATAATATATAGATATATATTATATATATATATATATATATATATATATATATATATATATATATATATATATATATAGATATATATATATATATATATATATATATATATTAAATTACATACATACATACATATATATATATACATATATATATATATATATATATATATATATATAGTATGATACTATATTTCTACAATGTCTTCATTAGCCAACGAACACTTAAACTGAATCCACTCAGATAACCAGGGCAATCTCAGGCTACCGTGTGTTAAAACCCAGCCAGCTAAAGTATGCCTTCAATGACCATCGATATAAAAGTTCTTCTTCCCAATCAAGGAATTTAAAATTCGTACAAGACGCGAAGACGATAGTCGAATCTCCTCTCCACCAAGCCACGCCCACTTCATGGTTTGTGGTCCTTTGCCGATGTTCATTAAGGATGAGGTAGGCAAGCGGCTACGTCAATATCCACGTCGGTCCCTTCCTTGCTCTCTCTCTCTCTCTCTCTCTCTCTCTCTCTCTCTCTCTCTCTCTCTCTAACTTTGGAAGCAGATGTTGGCATTAAAAATACTTTTACGAAATTGACTAGTGTCTCTCTCTTTCTCTCTTACTTTGGAAACAGATGTTGACATTGGAAATACTTAACAAAAATGTACTATTCTCTCTCTCTCTCTCTCTCTCTCTCTCTCTGGAAAGAGATCACATTAGGAAGACTTTAAAAATATTGATAGACTCTCTCTCTCTCTCTCTCTCTCTCTCTCTCTCTCCTCTCTCTCTCTGTGTAACTTTTGGAAAGAGATCGCATTAGAATTACTTTAAAAATATTGACTAGTATCTCTCTCTCTCGCTACCCGTACATACTCAATGCGCCTACGTTGACACGTGTGATCGATTTAAATAGGAATGGTTCCTCTCCAGCCTATATTATTATATTAATTATTATCAATTAATATAATATCATTCATAAGATGAACCCTATTCACATGGAACAAGCCCACCACCAAAGGGGTCAATGACTTGAAATTCTTAAGCTTCCGAAGACTATTATGGTGTTTCTTCGAAGTTACATAAGGTGATGGGAAACAGAAAGAAGAGATCAGTTATTAAAATAAACATGTTAATTTTAACAACACGAAAGACACCAGGGAAATAGGTGTTCACATTCTTACGCTGAACACATATACATACTAATTTGACGGTTTTCAAATTTGACAGCAACTCTTTTTATGAAAATACGCGTCCAGCAACATATGTTTACTCCATTTTAACTTGGTTTTGAATCTCCGACAGAGAAGGATGTGTTACAAACATTGACGTACGAACCAGCAACTGAGAAGAATGTGTTAGAAAACATTTACCTACGAATTAAGCATTCGATAACAGACTAACCTCACTGCTGAACATCTGTGAAAAAACGTATTCTGTGAAACATATATACTGTGGCTAAAGGAATGAGCACAGGTTACTTTCGACGTATGATATGTAGTGTATATATTTTCCTATTACTACAGTAACGGCACAAACACACACACACACACACACACACTCTCTCTCTCTCTCTCTCGTCTCTCTCTATATATATATATATATATATATATATATATATATATATATATATATACTACATGTCTCCGTCGACGAAACCAAACCTCTAACAGAATCAGTATGCACGAAAAGTCATTAATAAAAAAAAATTCATAGGTTCTTACTGACGAAGGTTTAGATCCAAGAGATACGACATGAAAAATATCGAACGCATCTTGAGAAGACCAGACAGCCTTCCGATACTTTTCTTCCTAGACTAGACAAAAAATCATACTACAGTATCAAAGGTTTATGTATACGGGAATAAAAAAATATGTATATATACAAATACATACATACATATAATATTATATAACGTATATATTTATATAAATATTTTTTTTCTTGCATCTACGACCCTTAAAGGGAGTGACTGTAAAAACAATAGCCTTCGGTAACTTGTAAGAGCGCTAGACCCACATACCATTCTCCACACTGGGTACTATCATCCACACTCCACTAATTCCCAGGCTCTTATCTTATGAGCCAACAAAGTATCCCGGTAATACGTTATCTTAATACTGTTATTTCTTTGCTTATCTCCGGTTTCAAATACTTTCAAATACTTTATGCCCTTCTCACTTCTTCCTGAATAAATGTAACGTTAATAGTTATATGCAGACATTGATTTTGCTCGCGTTTTGTGCTGTGATATTAATTAAAGATTATTTCGGAGAGGTATTTTGTCTTCGTCCTGCATCTGCCTGTTATTATTATTATTATTATTATTATTATTATTATTATTATTATTATTCATCTGCCTATTATTATTATTATTATTATTATTATTATTATTATTATTATTATTATTATAACAAGATAAACTCGACTCATATAGAAAAACCCTACCACAGGGACAACTGACTTGAAATTCAAGCTTCCAAAGAATATTATGGTGTTCATTAAGAAGTCAGACGAGGCAAAGGGATATACAGAAAGATGAGACCCCACTTATTAAAAAAGTAATAACGTTTCTGCCTATTCTCTTTATGAAGTAATGACGCCATTACTCCACTCCAGGTATGATGCTGCGTCTTAAATCACGCTGGTGGTCCACTGGGGTCGAAGACTCCCAAAAATCCCTGTTCGGGCAGGCGCCTCGCTAATGTCAATTCAAGATTTTATTTAAGTCATTTTTATCCTGTGGTACGTGAATAAAAATCCCTTCTGCCTTCAATTCCAAACGAATAGTCCCTAGAATCAGCTTCTCAAATGATACGTTCGACCTTTTTGACCCAAGATGATGACGTGACTCAAGTTTTGACTGAGCATCCGACAGAGAAAAGCTTAGCGATAAGTATACCTGAGCTGGTGCTGCTTTGTGATCCATATAAATTGAGCCTTGTTATACGAGTGAGATATTGGAGCCTTTGTTCCTTGTTTATTTTTCCTTGACATTGATCTTATAATTATTATTCCTAAGTCTCTTTTGAGACTTTGTTCCGTGACTGACATTCAGATATCATACGATTTCGAGCTGCTGGACATTCTGCAGTTCAAGCGGAGATGCAATGCATTTCTGCCCTAATAATATTCTCCTTGCATTTTAATTCATTGTTATCTATTTATTAGTTTATTCATCATTTTTAAAAATAATTGTGATCTCTTTCCGTATTTCCCTTTACTTCCTCTTACCTCTTCCTAATGAACACCATAATATTCTTCGGAAGCTTGAATTTCAAGTCAGTGGCCCATGTGGTGGTCTTGTTCCATATGAATGAGTTTCATCTTCTGAATAATTAATAATAATAATAATAATAATAATAATAATAATAATAATAATAATAATAATACTTTCCAGTCACCAAATAGACTACTTTATATGTCTAGTTAACAGCTTACTTGTTACGGTAAATATAATAACCTACATTATTCTGTGGAAGGCCATTCCTCTAAATTCACCAAACACATTTGATTTCATTGTTTGCAAACTGCAGTTTATAAATATTGATTCTCCGGAATTCTTTAAGCTTTTCGCGCCCAGGACTTGACTCTAAATAAAATTGCGGATTATCAGTGTTTAGAGAGAGAGAGAGAGAGAGAGAGAGAGAGAGAGAGAGAATCTTTGATACCAAACGGAAAAAACAAAACGAAGAGGCAACCTCCACCTGTTCCAGAGAGAGAGAGAGAGAGAGAGAGAGAGAGAGAGAGAGAGAGAGAGAGAACCTCTGATACTTAACACAAAACAATCATGCTACCTCCGCCTGTTCATGACTTGCCGAAAAGGCAGGTGAGGGGTTGGTTGTTGGCAGAAGGAATAGAGAGAGAGAGAGAGAGAGACGATCAGTAGATTATTCCACTCGCATTAATTACGTGAATAGATTCGTGGCCATGACTTGGTCGCGAGGATTATTTGCTCTCGAAACCCTACTGTGATGTATTGAAACACTCTGCTGAGGTTATTATGATAATGATGATGATGATACTGTAATTTTCGGATTACTTAATAATCACAGTTGGAAGATTTAAAGTTCTGTCTGCGGCGATTCCAGACTTACAGCTGGATGGAAACGAGCCAGTTGCCTGGGTGCATGAGAGAGAGAGAGAGAGAGAGAGAGAGAGAGAGAGAGAGAGAAATATAAATACGATTTGTTTTTTTCGGGGGGGGGGGGGGGGGGGGGGACATTTAAGAATGTTTCAGTCTGTGAGACTGAAATCAAGTGTATTATCTGATTGATTGACAGTTACTAAAACTGGCGTCGCAACGTAAATAAGGCGTTAAGCTGTTGAACGAACTCGATCATTCTCCAAGAGTTTATTGATCAGTTTATGCAACTGGCGTTGCACCATCTACAAGTACCACGCTGAGGAAGGAGTTGAATTCAGTAGATTAAAAAATAAATTCAATGAAAACAGATATGTCAAAGTTTTATAGAATCCGGATATTTAACAGTTTTATGCAAAGCAGAATGTTAAAGTTTTATATAAACCGAATATAGTAAAGATATTTCAGTTTTATATAAACCGGATATTTAAAAATAGCAAAGTTTGTATAAACCAGATATTTCAGTTTTAAATAAACCAGACATTTTAAAAATTTTATAGAAATCAGATAAATATCTAAAGTTCTATATATAACAAATATTTTACAGGTTTATTTA
The DNA here is from genome assembly GCF_015104395.2 of Macrobrachium nipponense. Lineage (NCBI taxonomy): Eukaryota > Metazoa > Arthropoda > Malacostraca > Decapoda > Palaemonidae > Macrobrachium > Macrobrachium nipponense. Next base: position 3,281,422 of record NC_087210.1, on the reverse strand, counting down.
AAACAAACACTTTAAGGCTTTATTTAAAGCAGAATGTTAGTTTTATATAAACCAGACATTTCAAAGTTTTTTATAAAACCAGACATGTCAAAAGCTTTATATAAACCAGACATTTCAAAGTTTTTTTTTATAAACCAGACATGTCAAAAGCTTTATATAAACCAGACATTTCAAAGTTTTTTATAAACCAGACATGTCAAAAGCTTTATATAAACCAGACATTTCAAAAGTTTTTTAGAAACCAGACATTTCAAAAGTTTTATAAAAACCAGAATGTTAGAGATTTACATAAACCAGATATTTCAGTTTTATATAAACCAGAATGCTAGAGTTGTATATAAACTTGACATTTTAAAGCTCTCTCTCTCTCTCTCTCTCTCTCGTCTCTCTCCTCATCTCCCTCTCTCTCTCTCTCTCTCTCTCTCTCTCTATATATATATATATATATATATATATATATATATACCTATATATATATATATATATATATATATATATATATATATATATATGATTTATATATATATACATAAACCAGACATGTCAAGTTTTTATATCAACCAGAATGCTAAAGTTTTATACAAACCGGACATTTCAAAGTTTTACACAAACCAGACATGTCAAAGTTTTTATACAAACCAGAAATGATATAAGTTCAACATAATCCATCCAAAACGCCGACTAACCACGAACATTCAATCCACACAAGCAATATATATATATATATATATATATATTATATATATATATATATATATATATATATATATATAATGTACATATATATATATATATATATATATATATACTATGTGTGTGTGTTACAGTGTCGTTAAAGAATTAAGGAAATTATTCAAAGAACTTAAGAGAAGGCACGGATAATAAGAAAAAAGGGAAAAGAATTAAATAATGATTTTACGAAGGTATCGTCTTTCTCGGACTCGACCCCAACGACCAGGACACTTTACCCATCAAGAATCTGGACAGCATCTCCCCAAAAACCTCTGTCGCCTAAAGTACCGGAGATTAAGTGGTCGACAAGCGATATTTCCCAGGCATCTTCGAGAAATTGGAACTTGGAAAAACTCGTCACACCTCATTAACACCTACACAAGCCCTCTTTGCAAGATTAATTGGCGCTCCCTTCTTGTGACAGGTCAGAGAGAGCCATCTGGCATACGTTAGAAAAGGAATTCTATGCTCCCTTGTTTAAAAGAGGGGAAGTGTTAAACTCGAAAGCTCCACCCTTTCCAAGAGTAGACCTAAGGTTTTGACCAATCAAACCAGCAGTGCCAGATCGTAGGACAGCCCAAAAAAAGGTCCCAGCGAATAACCTACGAGATTAACCAAAGTATACACCCCCAAGAAGCCAGGCCATGACCCAAGAGGCGTTTCCAAATGAAGAGTCTACGAATCACTACAGAAGAAGTGACAGCTATGGCGGTTTTGTATAAAGTCTGTAGCCACTCAGACACAAGAATTGCTTCAGAAGATGCCACACCCAGCCAAAATCCAAAAATCCAAAGGCAGTGCTAATAAGATATCCTAATAAAAGGGCCATACGGAGAGAAAAAAGACAGAGTGGAAATCGAGGGGAGAACAGAAGAGTGGTGCAGTAGCAGAACCGAGAAGAAGAAGAAACAGAAGTGAGGAAAAAGTGCAGAAGTGTGGTGTGCGAAATGACAGTGAAAGTGACAATTGCACTCAGAATAATTCCCTCATGCCAATTTGAATTGCAATAAAGTACCTTCAGAGAAAATAATTGTATCAGTCCTAGCGCTCAGAAACAGAAAGGTGGAAAATTTTATACGATGATTTAGAACCAGAATAAACACGTATAAGGAGATATCAATTTAATTTTTTCCCAAATTATAACTTTTAAGATAATCCAGTTAGATAACCTTCAGCAAGGTGAGATTAATTATATAATTCTACTTCCCCAATTACAGGCCCCACTCAGGCCGAACGCTACTTTAGGGCTGTTACTAGTAGTTACTACTATGAGATTCAGGGTCTCTGTAACACGGTTTTTTGGACTTTGCTCCATGTCAAAGCATTGGATGTAGCTGAAAGTTGACATATGTATATTTTACAACCACACACAAATTTTGTCAGCATTATCAATAACCTAAACCCGATAGTTTTAATTTTTATAGAGTAAAAATGATCTAGCCGACGCCATGGCCAATGATTACGAGCCAAGAGTCGAAAAACATTCATTACGTAAACAAGGTAAACAAACACCTTTTGACTAAATGTTGCCCCGCCCATCCACCAGACAGAAATTCCATCGGCTCTGAAACCCAAAGACTTTATGAATGGCGGAACGATACATAGATGTGGGTGGGGTATCAGCGCTAGCGTAGTAATACTACTGTAGCAGTAGTGCCGCAACAGTATAGCAGTAATATACATGAATTAAACGTTTAGGCCAACTGCTGTGATCCTTGAGGATCATTTAGCACTTCTTACAACTACTCGAGAAATTAGTTTTTATAGCCAGAAGTTAAATTTTCTAATCCAACAATGCCCATGGTAGCCTTCAGTGTTATCCTGAATTATAACGAGGCGAAAGTGGGTGGAGCCTCATGAAGTCACCATTCAGACGATAATTATTGGTGAAGGTTTAAAGCCAATATACGGTACCGGCTATTTTTTTTTTCAGTAAATAGGTAGATAGCCAATAAATAAAAATTGCTTGACATTGGATATAGCACTTATCAAATCAAGCTTGTCTACTATGTTTTTGGTAATTACCAGCTATTCCCTACATCTTGTCAATCTGATTGTGACCTATAAAGTAGACTGTAATTTCTTTGGAAACTTATTTTGGGAGTTAGACTAATAATCGATGTGTTTTTTGTATTTATTAACATATTTTGTTGGTTTGTTCATTAAGACAATCATCAGTGGAGAAGTTCCAGAGTTCATAAAGGTGTACTGCTTTGCTTGTATTTAAATTTGTATGTCATTGTTGCCAGAGGTTTAGCCTTCGTTACGTATAGCCAATCATCCATCGAGAAAGAGGGAAGAAATGACGTCATAAGTTACGTAACGAGTGCGTTCGAAACCTTTTCTCTGAGTAAGTTGGGCCCGTCTTCAAAAAAAAGGTCACTTTTACATTATAAGTACCAAATTTATTCAACCTACGTAGTGCAGAATACAGTCAAAATTTATGTGTTGATATAATATGTATTCTGAATAAGCGTTATATTTATGAAAATCCAATAGAATAAAAAGGTTTTATTGCGAAAAAACCGTGTTACAGAGGCCCTGAATCTCAGAGTAGTACCATAATTGAGATATATATATATATATAATATATTATAATATATATATATATATATATATATATATATATATATACATATACATATATATATATATATATATATATATATATATATATATATATATATATATACATACTTCGCACGCATACTTTCACACCAGTAGTCGTCCTTCAATATTCCTAGGACGACTTCCATATGGAACTATCACCGACGACCTTATCCTTCGACGGGATATATGAATCCTCCACCAATTAGCATAATAAGGTCATTAGGCTAATTGAATGTGGAGACCTCATTGCCCTGGGCATCTCCTCGGGCATTAATCAGTCCTCAATATCTGATATTCTTCGGAGGGCTGTTCATTTCTCGAAGGGCCTGGCGGTCTGTGATTCTGAAAATAAGGCTCGACGGGAAATATGGCAGCCTTTTTTCTATAAAAATGACTCGGGGCCGTTATTGAAATTTGGACTGGAATTGCAACCTTATCTCTATAAAAAGGGCTCGGGCCGTTACTGGAAGAGGAACTGGAATCGCTGCCTTATTTCTATAAAAATGACTCGGGGCCTTATTGGAATTAGAACTGGAATTGCAGCCTTATTGGAATTGGACCTGGAATAAAGTAGAGTTTACAGACCAAATGCCAAGCGCTGAGAACTACGAGGTCATTCAGAGATGAAAGAGAAATAGACAGTAAAAGGTTTGAAAAGCTTTTCCAGTTGCTCTATGATACAATTGTTAGAAAAAGTGAGGAAAGTGAGACGGAAGAAGGACAAGGCGTGATCCGACCTCCAGCTTACTCGGGAAGCTTGCAATATATTTTTTCCCCTCATACATTAGTTGTAAACATGACATTCCTAACTTTTAACGTAAATCAAAACGTGCTAAAATGTACGGTTAAATAGAGCCTTGTTTCACCTAAGAAAATTAAAATAAATACGCTATATTTTATTAGAAATAATTTTTCTGTACCGTTCAACATAAACATTATTTATTTTTTACCCTTTTCTTCTAATAAATAAATCATAAATATCCTATTCTAAGAATTCTGTATCTTTAACTTATTACACCTTCCACATTATTGTAATTATTGTATATATTTTGCCAGACTGTTTTCCCCTGTATACCACTTTCCTTTGTCCTTTCCCAGAAACTTTGTTTTGCTTGTTCAACACTCCTTGTTCTACTTGCTCCGTCCATCCTAAATTTCTTCGACCCCTAAATGTAATTTTGAATCAGTCTCCACTCAGCAACTAAACCAAGGACTTTGATGTCCGGCAGGGAAGCAGTCCACTTTGTTGTGATGTATCTATAACCTAAGTATAAGTGATATTGTTGTAAGGGTTTAATAACGAATTGTGCTTTTGTTTCAAGAGTTCTTAATTTCTAGTGTGATTACTTTTCGAGACGTGGTTGTCATTTGTCATTTATTTTGTCCTACTGTGTCATTCCTGTCCTTTATGGCATTTGTGTTCCTTTTATATTGACGTTAAGTCTAATTGCAATGTTTTGTAAGTAATTTTTGCATTATTATATTTAAATCTTGTTTGATCGTATTCTCATTCAAATACCTTTATTTTGTATTATTATGGTCCATTGAACCCACCTGCTAAAATGGTAAATTACCCTTCTCTCTCACGACTGTAATAAACTCAACGCGAAACAACACTTTTTTCAGACCTTTTTTTTAGGCTATCCTCCCCCCCCCCCCCCCACCCAACAAGAACAACAACAACAACAAAGCAGTTTGCGAAAACAGTATAAAATCATTGACTGTAATTATTCCAAGTAAAAGGAATAATTACGTAAAAAGGAAAAAATTGAAGCGTACTGTCAAATCAATTTGTTTGCGTAATAAACAGCAGAGAGAGAGAGAGAGAGGAGAGAGAGAGAGAGAGAGAGAGAGAGAGAGAGGCACTCAACAACAAAAAGCTTATACACATTCCTCGATCCTTAATCATGAATTACCTCGGGGGCCTATAATCGCCAGAATGACTCCCCCCCCCCCCCCCCCCCCACCACCCACTCTCTATCCCCACCCACTACCCCGTCCGCCTTTCTTTTTATAGCTCTCCTACAATCGCCATCTCTACCTCCCCCACCTTCCCCCCCTAACACCCACACACACCGCCCTTCCTTTCTCTATGCCCGAGTCGTTAAATCCTTTCTCGGTAACAGGCCATATCTCTATTGTTATCATGCCCAGAACCCTACCCACTTCAATCAAGGTAGTGCAACTCCACACGTGTATATATATATATATATATATATATATATATATATATATATATATATACCTATTTATTGTTACTTTAGCTATCTACCAATAGCACCATATCTACTATACCCAGTGTACATAGTAATGCGGGGTCAACAATCTGTAATCGTTTCATTCATAAATAGCCTGAGACTTACACATGTGATCATTCAATTTGACTTCGATATTTCCAAAGGTTTGATATTTCACTACTTATTTCGCTTACTGTCAATTGTAACGCTTAGACAAAAACAAGGCGTGATCCGACCACCTGCTTAATTGAAGAGCATGCTAAAAGCTAGGGTCAAATAGCGCACTGTTTCACCAACGAAAATTAAAATAAATATGTTATATTTTTTTCATTATAAAAAACTTTTCTGTACTGTTTAACATGTACATTAGTTATTTTTTACATTTACATTTTAATAAGTAAATCATATATATACTATCCTAACATTCCTGTATCTTTAACTCAACGCAAAACACCTTTTTCAGACCATTTTAGGCTTTTCCATAGACCTTTCCTACCCCCCCCACACGATAAGAGCAACAACAACAACAAAGTAATTTGTAGGCTTACTCCCCGAGAAAGCAAAAAAAAATGCTTTTAATAAGTTGCAAGAAAAAACAGTAAAAATGAATTTTAATTCTAGGAATATATAAAATGACCAGAAAAAGCTGAAAAAATAATAACTGTAGTTTGTAGGCTTACTCCCAGAGTAAGCAAAAATCTGTATGAGACTGCTACTCATTTCTTCTCCTTAAAAAAAAAACTAATCCAACCGCAAGAAAGCTACAAATAAATTATTAATAATAGTAGTTTGTAAGCTTACTCCCCGAGTAAGCAAAAATCTGTACGAGACTACTACTTCTTTCATATTACTTGAAAAAAAAAAAAAAAAAAAAGAAAAAAAAAAAAAAAAAAAAAAAAAAAGCAAACTGATCACACCACAAGAAAATTATTTTGATGACATCTTTCATGCAAAGGTCACCAAGCTTTTCAACTCATTCGCTTTCGAAACCCCCCCCCCCCCCCCAAACAACAAAAAAAAAAGTAAAGTAACTTTCCCCTCCCGTTTATAAGACCTCAGCAAATAGCCAAAGTGTTGCCAACTTGCATTTCGACATTACGACATCACTAGATAACCGACCGAAGTCCCAACAATCTCCCAACAACTGTAATACGAGAGAAATCGTGAAAATACATATACTGGCTTTCGGGGTTGTAGTATTTTCCATGTAACATTTTAATAACATGTGTTTTCCTCTCTCTCTCTCTCTCTCTCTCTCTCTCTCTCATAACTTTTTTCCATCACGTCAAAAATATAAAAAAGTCCTGTTTTTGCAAACCGTTTTCATTTTGACAATCTGCGTGTTTACATATACAACTACCGTCACTCCAACAATAGTGGATTTAATACTGAATGAAGTGATAACTGGTGCAAAAAAAAAAATAAATAAATAAATAAATAAAAAACCCACACGTACACACAAAATCGGTTCGCATACTCTTCGAGTTGATTTGAACCACATACGTATTACCAAACGAAGATCATACACAAATATACATACACACACATACACACACACACACACACACATATATATATATATAATTTGCATTTCCGTTCGCTCCTTAGAGCTCCTCGTAACCAGGCAAACCACATCGACATATGTCGTCTCATGCAATGCAGCCTTTTAAAATGTGTTGTCGTTATATGCAAGAAAGGTATACCGTTTATATCGTATTACAACTCTCATACGACATCAGCATTCATTCCAGGGTTAATTTATCTTTATGCATGGTTAACACACCGACTTTTGATATGTACAACGCTAGTTAATACGCAGTTGTTGATATTTGTTTACAAAAACATTATAAAAGATTGTGGCCTGTCCCATAGCGTAAATTAAAACGTGCCAAAATCTACGAACAAACAGGGCGTTATTTCACCAACGAACATTGAAATAAATACGCTATATTTTGTTAGAAATAATTTTTCTATACTGTTTAACCTGCACATTATTATTATTATTATTATTATTTTTACATTTTCATTCTAATAAAAAAAATCATAAATATCCTATCCGAAAATTCTTGTATCTTTAACTCGACGCGAAACATCTTTTTCAGACCTTTTTTTAGGCTTTTCCATAGGGCTTTCCTACCCCCCGACAAGAAGAAGAACAACAACAAAGTAGTTAAGTAGTTTTGTAGGCCTACTTCCCGAGTAAGCCAAAAAAAATGCTTTTAATAGGTAACAAGATAAACTGTCAGAAAAAAAAAACGGCTGTTGCGAAATGTGAATTTTTATTCTTGGAATGTCTGAAATGACCAGAAAAGGCAGCCAAAAAAAAAAAAAAAAAAATAAACAAATAAATAAAATGACAGCTATATCGAAATATGAATTATTATTCAATGGATACTTAAAACGAGCGGCAAACATAGTTTATTCTCTTTTGATGCGACCTATTAGTACAGTAGGGTAAAATTGATATATGCTTCCGTCTCGCTCTCTCTCTCTTTCCCCCTGCGCACTTTAGGCCTATCGTGCCATCTAATGCTAGGCCTAACGGCTAATCACTAAGTATCAGGAGCACCAACGACAAGAGCTCTTGTTTCAGTTCGAAAATGTACAATGAAAGAATGACATTTCAGCGTGCTACGTTTTGGGATAATTTTCTCTCTCTCTCTCTCTCTCTCTCTCTCTCTCTCTCTCTCTCTCTTAGTCTCGCTGATCTAAAATGAATTCCATCACATTCATCACAAAACCCGAGCAGGTCCCCAAATCAGTCGGAATCACCACCAACAGACTACTTGCGCTCGAAACCACAATCCCACAGTTGGCGAGAGGAAACCAGGTACACGACAGTCGTTCGCTTTAAATCTGTTAAAAAAAATAAATAAATAAAAATGAAAATATAAAAATCCCGTCTACCTCTGTGTATTTTTTCCTTGAGGAAGTGTTATCGCACCTTAATTTGAAAGACTACTAAAATCTTCTTGCAGGAACAAGGTTTGCTTTGGGCAGCTACACAGAAACACTACGAACGCTACTGGTTCCCAGCCGTGAAGATAGGCCTAAAGAAATTTAAAGTTTAGGCCAAGCACTGGGACCCATGAGGTTACTCAGCGCAGAAACGGAGGCAGGGTAAGTACTAGGTTTCATAGGTGTGTAACTAGAGGAAACCAGGTAGCTGTATACAATGAAGTAATTGTTAGGAGACTGAATAGCAAGATGGAGGGAAAATGAAAGGGGTTGCAGCCAGTGGCCGATGGGACGCCGCAAAGAACCTTTAGTAATATGCCTACAGTGCGCCCTGTGATGTGCATTGATGGCATTCCCCCCCTAGGGGAGACTTCTGGAGAGACACGAGAGCTACCGCAGAAGCCAGAGATAGTCTCATGTCACGATAACTTTCGGCATCGATGGAAAAATCATACGAAACAGAGAGAAGCGGCCCAAGGGTACATTAGGCTTAGTCCCTCAAACAAAAAATAAAGAATACAAAATAAATTACTCGCTCGATTAGCTAGTCATATAAACCAGATTCCCTCTGCAGTATAACTACCCATCAGAGGACGCTCTAAACGAGCATATGTGTTCGTGTGTGTGTGTTCGCGTGACCTGCCCAGTGGCCATGTTTGCATGCGCTACGGTCCACATGTCACGCACAGTCACGTGATCGCTGAAAAATGCTTACACAAAAACAAACTTTGTATAAGGATGTCTACCGCCGTCAGCCATTAATCCACGATGGATGAAAGACTAATTGCAGGAACAGATAAAAGTGAGGGCGTCATTTTTAAAGTACGAGACTTCCTTTAATTAATCATTCCTTCCTATACTGGAAACGTAGCAACGTCGCACAATTGCATGGTTGGTTCGCGCCAGAACGAGGTCACTGGGGTTCAAACGTCATCAACTACGTCGTCACGTCAAGACTGTGGCGCGAATAGGCACAGAGAGAGAGAGAGAGAGAGAGAGAGAGAGAGAGTCTGCCCTGGCCTAAAATAATATTAATGAAGGCACGAACCGGAGATCATTATTGTGCTTTATGTTAAGCTCAAAATGCCTCAAGAGAGAGAGAGAGAGAGAGAGAGAGAGAGAGAGTTACCTATTTCATTACAAAGGAACTGTTAAGTAAAAGAGTAAAGATGTTTACACATGCAACCGACTGGAAAGGACGCGAATAACATAGAATTATGGAGAGAGAGAGAGAGAGAGAGAGAGAGAGAGAGAGAGAGAGAGAGAGAGAGAGAGAGAGAGAATGTATTAAACAATTTTCAAACACTTTGCAAATAAAAAAGAACACAATTCTCAATTTTTTTTTATGAATCTGGTTGACGCTATTACGTCAAACTTTATATTATCCAAAATAACAAGCTGGGTCCTTTGTAAAAATTAAGTCGTTTAGAACTTCGGTAAAGTCAAATATATATATATATATATATATATATATATATATATATATATATATATATATATAATATATATATACACACACACACACACATACATAAAACTTTCAAATGCCTGACAGAAAAATCCTTAGTATCCTACCAGTCTCTCTTAGCCTGTGAACAAATTCTACTTGGAAGTAATTTACTTGTTAGGACAATTCAGGAAAACCTAAGTTCTGTATATATCATAAAATTCCATTACAGAGGTAATCCAGTAAATACTAATTACCGAGATCCGAAACCCACAACAGAAAAATTTCCCGGTATTAAAAATAATTCACGGAAGGCCAAAGTTATATTGTATGACCTAAAACTTGATTAAAGAAGTAATTCAATTGTAAATGAACTATATAGCTTCTAAAATAAGGCATTAAAAGGCGTGATCCGACCTCTGGCTTACTTGGGGAACGTGGTAAAATCTACGGTCAAATAGAGCGTTATTTCACCAATGAAAATCAAAATAAATACGCTAAATTTTATCAAAAATTATTATTTTGTACTGTATAACATGCACATTATTTACACTTTCATTCTGATATATAAATCATAGATATCCTATCCTAAAATTCCTGTAAATTTAACGCAACGCGAAACACCTTTTTCAGACCTTATCAGGCTTTCCATAGGGCTTTCCCACCCCCTAAACAATAACAACAACAAAGTAGTCTGTAGGTTTACTCCCCGAGTAAGTGAAACGCTAGACAACCAGATAATAAAGGTACGTAGTTTTATCATTTATACCAATCGCGGGCCACCATAAGACCGTATATACTGAAACAGTGGCATCACAAAATGCTATGAAGAACAAAACACAGTCTTGAGTTACTCCTTGAAATCATTATGAAGGTATTGGTTTCGTAAATACGGGCACGGGTGTGTGTGTGTGTCATTAATTACATATGTTATCATCATAACCAAACATAGCAACATCACATGCTAGCCGACCTGAGAACTTGACTGGACTGAATATAGAATTTACGCCAAAGACCAAGCTGTGGGACCTATGAGGTCATTCAGCGCTGAAACGGAAACTGACAGTATAAAAGGTCTGAAAGGTGTAACAGGAGGAAAACCTCAAAGCAGTCGCATTATTTATCAATTGAAAGAAGTTGGAAAGCAAGATGGAAGAAAGAGAATATGAACGGAGGTACAGTAAAAGGAATGAAGGGGGTTGCACCTACGGGTCGAAGGCACGCTACAAAGAACCTTGAGTAGTGCCTACAATGTGCACTAACGGCACTACCCCAATACCGGGACGGACCTTTAAATAACGTGACGTCATTTGATGTTCCATTATCTACAGGATAGTGACATCTACATAACTGAAAACAATGATGTTCTTTTCATGTTATATTCCTTATAGAAATGATGAACATATCAGCAAATTTATCCATATTTACCTACGCTAATACCTGGCAGAATCGCCGCTTTTTTATACATTTTTATCTATCACTTAATTTCCCAACTTATATTTTTCTTTTTCAGTAGTGAGATCTCTTCTTTCTGTATATACTTCCCTTTACCCTCTATTACTTCTTTTAAATGAACACCTCAATATGCTTTGGAAGTCTGAATTTCAAGTCAGTGGCCCCTTTGGTGGGCTTATTCCATATGAGAAGGGTTTATCCTCTGAAAATAATAATAATAATAATAATAATAATAATAAATAATAATAATAATAAAATAATAATAATAATGACACGATCAGGAAAGAACATATGCAGAGACTCAAGGCGATACTCAAGTCAAAAACTCAACGCCGGAAATATGATTAAAAGCCAATAAACCACATGGGCAGTGCCAGTAATCAGATACAGCGCAGGAATAGGTCGATGGACGAAGGCAGAACTCCGCAACATAGATCAGAAAACCAGGAAACATATGACAATACACAAAGCACTACACCCAAGAGCAAATACGGACAGACTATACATAACACGAAAGGAAGGAGGGAGAGGACTACCAAGTATAGAGGACTGCGTCAACATCGAGAACAGAGCACTGGGGCAATATCTGAAAACCAGTGAAGACGAGTGGCTAAGAGTGCATGGGAAGAAGTAGACGAAGACCCAGAAATATACAGAGACAGGAGAATGACAAACAGAACAGAGGACTGGCACAACAAACCAATGCACAGACAATACATGAGACAGACTAAAGAACTAGCTAGCGATGACACATGGCAATGGCTACAGAGGGGAGAGCTAAAGAACGAAAAACTGAAGGAATGATAACAGCGGCACAAGATCGGCCCTAAGAACCAGATATGTTCAAAGAACGATAGACGGAAATAACATCTCTCCCATATGTAGGAAGTGCAATACGAAAAATGAGACCATAAACCACATAGCAAGCGAATGCCCGGCACTTGCACAGAACCAGTACAAAAAGAGGCATGATTCAGTGGCAAAAGCCCTCCACTGGAGCCTGTGCAAGAAACATCAGCTACCTTGCAGTAATAAGTGGTACGAGCGCCAACCTGAGGGAGTGATAGAAAACGATCAGGCAAAAGATCCTCTGGGACTATGTATCAGAACGGATAGGGTGATACGTGCAAACAGACCAGACGTGACGTTGATTGACAAAGTCAAGAAGAAAGTATCACTCATTGATGTCGCAATACCATGGGACACCAGAGTTGATGAGAAAGAGAGGGAAAAAAAAAAATGGATAAGTATCAAGATCTGAAAATAGAAATAAGAAGGATATGGGATATGCCAGTGGAAATCGTACCCATAATCATAGGAGCACTAGGCACGATCCCAAGATCCCTGAAAAGGAATCTAGAGAAATAGAGGTTGAAGTAGCTCCAGGACTCATGCAGAAGAGGTGTGATCCTAGAAACGGCACACATAGTAAGAAAAGTGATGGTACTCCTAAGGAGGCAGAATGCAACCCGGAACCCCACACTATAAATACCACCCAGTCGAATTGGAGGACTGTGATAGAGCAAAAAGAAGAAGAAAAAAAAATAAAAAATAATAATAATGAGCTTGAATTTCAGTTCACTGACCCCTTTGGAGTGCTTGTTCCATATGAGAAGGGTTTATCCTCTGAATATAATAATAATAATAATAATAATAATAATAATAATAATAATAATAATAATAAAAAAATAATAATAATAATAAGCTTGAATTCCAATTCAAAGGTCCCTTGGCTTGTTCCATATGAACAAGGGTTCATCATCTGAATAATAATAATAATAATAATAATAATAATAATAATAACAAAATTAACTACGAGTGAATTTCCTGATTACGTTGATTGCTGCATGATTTCTTACTTATTATATATTTTCGTTCCTTTTAACCGGGACACATTAAGCAGCCCAGACCTGGCGCACCAGCGGGAGTAATCCCTTAACGATGGCGGACAAAAAGAAAAAGGGATCAATTGAGGATGAGGAACATATTGCGGTAACCAAAAAAGCTACCGCCATATGCTTTTGGATTTGTCACATTTAATGCTGCGGTGTAACTTTATTCTTATTTTGCACCATCCAAATACGAAGGTGAAGAATGGAAGGGGCCAATTCCCGACAGATTCTGAAAGCCAATAGAAGATCAAAGTTAAGTTGTTAAAGAAAAAATAAATAAAAAAAATAAAATAAAAAGTTAAGTATATCTTAGTTTAACCAGACCACTGAGCTTATTAACAGCTCTCCAAGGGCTGGCCCAAAGGATTAGATTTTGTTTTACTTAGCAACGGGAACCTACAGCTTACTGTGAGATCCGAACCATATTACATCGAGAAATGAATTTCTAATCAACAAAATTAAATTACTCTGGTTCCACACAGGCGGCAGCGGGGAGCGAACTCGGGCTACCAGACTGATAGGTGAGTACGTGCCCTACTCGTCCAATGAGGAACTCCTGCTAAGGTGAACCTCTTGAGAAGTACAAGACGTGAAAAGGTGGCTGGCATTATGCCAGCACGGGCTCTTGCTGACAGAGCAGCCTACAAGTGAAAGGGTGGTGGGCGAAGGGACGAGATATAAAGATGACTACAAAGTTACTGAAAAGAAAAGGTTGTATATCCTAAGATTCATGAGCGCGTGAAAAATACTGCTGACTGATGCAGCGTTTGTAGGGGTGCTTTTCGTGCTGCTGATAAGCCTTCTCAGTAGGTTTTATGAAACGGTTAATGTTGTAGAATGGGTTCATTCATGTTTAGGAAGTTGAAGCATCCATATGGCAGTAACTGCGGTTTTTTTTTTTTTTTTTTTTTTTTTTTTTTTTACCTGGAGACAAGCAATTTTGGGAGAAATGGATTAATAACAATTATATATTATATATTGATATATATATATATATTTTTTTTTTATTATATATATAAAGAGAGAGAGAGAGAGAGAGAGAGAGAGAGAAACAGGAGCTATATGGACAGTAGGAGGTAGGGAAGTCCGTCTCGTCAATAAAAGAGAGTGAAAATGAGGAGAGAAAACACACTTGACCCAAATCAGAGCGGACGGCTCTTCCGCCAGGGACTGATTTATTACCTTCAGCCTCATTTTGTATCGTGGGAGGAGGAGGAGGAGAAGGAGGAGGGGGAGGGGGGGAGAAAGGCCACCTAAAAGAAAGGTTACGTTGAGGAATATTCAAGGGTTTTTGTTTTGTCCTTTTTTCACATTGTGCAATTGCATAAATAAAATGCTCTCTCTCTCTCTCTCTCTCTGTTTTTATCCTCTCTACATTCTGTAATTGCAACAATAAAATGGCCTCTCTCTCTCTCTCTCTCTTTTCATACTTTTTACATTCTATATTTGCAACAATAAAATTCTGTGTGTGTGTTTTCATCCTTCTGTTACATTCTGTAATTGCAAACAATAAAATTATCTTCTATCTCTCTCTCTCTCTCTCTCTCTCTCTCTCTCTCTCTCTCTCTCTCTCTATTTTCTCTCTCTCTTTCTTCATCATTCACTTCTTCTTACATTCTCTAATTGGAACAATAAAATTTTCTCTCTCTCTCCTTTCTCTCTCTCTCTCTCTCTCTCTCTCTCTCTCTCTCTCTCTCTTTTCACACTTCTCTCTACATTCTCTAATTGGAACAATAAAATTATCTCTCTCTCTCTCTCTCTCTCTCTCTGTTTTCATCCTTCTCTTTACATTCTGTAATTGCAACAATAAAGTGCTCTCTCTCTCTCTCTCTCTCTCTCTCTCTCTCTCTCTCTCTCTCTCTCTCTCTCTCTCTCTATGTTCATACTTCTCTTTATATTCTGTAATTCTTGCAACAATAAAATGCTCTCTCTCTCTCTCTCTCTCTCTCTCTCTATATATATATATATATATATAATATATATAATATATATATATATATATATTATATATATATATATTTTATATATATATTTATATATATATATATATTTTTTTTTTCATCCTTCTCTTTACATTCTCTAATTGCAACAATAAAATTTTCACTCTCTCTCTCTGTTTTCATCCTTCTCTTTACATTCTGTAATTGCAACAATAAATTGCTCGCTCTCTCTCTCTCTCTCTCTCTTCAAACCCCTGCTTTACGAAACACAATGAGGATCTACATCAGCGATAATTTTTCCTTCCTCCCCCCAACACCAGGCTAAAAAAGATGACCACAGTCAAAGGCGTTGTAGCGATGGCGTGGGTGGGTGAGAAGCTGTGTCAACAAAATTCCTGATTTATTCAGACAACACACAAGGCAGGTCAACAGCTCTTGCGAGCGGAAATGTAGTGCCTGACGCGAGGGGAACGAAACAGAGGTCACAGTACAATCAACTGTGCTTGTTGAAGGATGGACAGGTGTTTAGAAAATCGACGTACATGACACGAATGTAGTTAAGCATGTGTTAACCATGATACATTTAACATAACATTAATATGAATGGTAATGTCTGTACACAGAGATGTTTGTTGTGAGGAGATTAGCCGGCCCAGGTCAACTGTCCAAAAAGTGCCATCAACGGGGTACGCTGTGATGTACCTTAGTCCTACCTTTATGGCTGTGACATAAGTGTACAAAGATGTACAGGTAAATTTAACAAAGATTAACCTCTCTCTCGGTGTTCTGGCTTTGGAAGTATTCACTTCAATTTTAGTTGGTGGAACAAGTCTCTAGTTGAGTGCAGATTTTAACACGTTTTAATTTACGTTAAAAAGTTAGGAATATAACGTTTACAACTTATGTGTGAGGGGGAAAATCTTGCACGCGTCCCGAGTGAGCTGGAGGTCGGATCACGTCTTGTTAACTTTCCATCTCCTCTCTATCTATGGATTTTCATTCTACCTCATCCTTACCTGACAGTCCTAGTTGACAGTAGTGTACGGTATTGTGTCCTTATGTATATGTATACATACACACATATATGTATAATATATATATTAATATATACATAAATATCTATCTATACATTTACACGTATATACGCATCAAGCTGCAAATGTCCTTTAATATCTAATTCACATCAAATAAAAAATTCCCTTTCGGTTAACATATATGAATATATATTAATTCCGTGGTAGAGGGAATTAGACATTAAAGGAGCATTTGTAGCTTAATGAGTATATATGAATCACGGCGATGTGATAGGACTCATACACGTATAATTGGACATCTTCCTTCTTATCCTGGCTGTGACCCACTACAATAGGCCAACTGACAGGTAAATAATTCATTTCCACTGACAGGGGCACAAACGGGTTTGAACGAATATGCTCACATTATAGTGCCCGTCTCAAAACATTTCCCTGTTCAACCATTTATGTGGACGTATGCGCACGAATCATTGTAGTTCATGAACTGGATCGAAGTTTGTTTGTTTGTTTGTTTGTGTTTTTACGTTGCATGGCACCTGTGGTTATTCAGCAACAGCCCCAACGGCTTTACGTGACTTCCGAACCACGTCGAGAGAGAACTTCCATCACTAGAAATACACATCTCTGACCCCTCAATGGAATGGTCGAGAATCGAACTCGCCGCCACCAAGGTGGTACGCCAACACCATACCAACCACGCCAATGAAGCGCTTACTGGATCGAAGTTTGCACTTGCAAATCATAGAAGTCCAGTTTAGTGCAACACTGACATAGATAATACTAAAAGATCATAAGCTATTTATGAATATATTTCTAACAACATTGGGGGAAATCTGGGGCAAGGAGTTGTGTACAGAAGTCTTTGACGAGTATTGAACAATCCAGGGCCAGTGGGCAAACCAAACTAATTCCCTTCCATTTTCGAGTCCAGGCCCGGAAGAAAAACAAGAAAAATGGACAAAGGACAGAAAAGTGAGCCTCTTAAAGAAGAAATAATATCATAAGTAAAGGAATACAAGAGTAGATATAGGCTTCCGTAACTGGTAGTAGATAGAAAAAAGTCACTGATCGTGATGACAGCAAAAAATGTGGGAAGAGGTAGCATGCCGGGCTGTTCGCAGCCGCATTGGATAAATGGAAACTGTTCCCATAAGCGCAACAAACCAGTGACCGAAATGATAAATATCGAAATGAAATGGAAGAGCAATCTCGCATCAAAGAAGGAGTCAAATGATATACCACAAAAAATTTATAGTCATTTGTAGATTCGAGAATTTCATCGAAGCACACTAAAGTTCCTCGCTCGATGAGTGGTTTACGTGCTCGTCTACCGATTCGACAGTCCGGAGTTCGATTCCCTGCTCTACCAACAAGAAATCAAGATGGGAACTAGAACTGGAATATAGAATTAAGGGCCAAAGGCTAAGCGATGGGACCAACGAGGTCATTCAGCGCTGAAAGGGATATTGGCAGTATGGAGGTTCGAAAGATGTAACATGATTAAAACCTAGCAACTGCACTATAAAAGAGTTGTTAAAGAGGGTGGGAAAGACAGGTCGAAGAAAGAGAGAGAATATGAAGGGAGGTACTGTAAAGGGAATGAAAGGGGTTGCAGCTAAGGGCCTGAAGGGGCGATGCAATGAATCTCGAGTAATGCCTACAGTGTACCATGTGAGGTGGAGTGACGACACTACCCTACTACGGAGCATACGATGGGATTCAATAAGTTGGTTTGAAAGCTGAAACAACCTCGGGGAAATATAGAAAAAACAATCAACAACTAGTCACTGAAAAAAAAAGAAAGAAAGAAAAAAAAAAGGAAATTTGAAACCTCCGAGGAACAATGAAGCAGATTATGACGTGACATTCCGTCATGCATGCCATTTTCAGGCAGAGAAGGCAATCCATTATAATAAGGCCTGAGTCAAAAGGTGAATTTCCTCGGGCTCTCGCTGGGTCAGATTAGTCATAAAAAAGTATTATGTGACTCATCCACGATCCTACAGTGTGTCTGAAAACTAGAGGATCAAGAAAAACGCAGGGGTGGGACGTATACCAAATATATCCTATATATATATATATATATATATATATATATATAATATATATATATATATATATTATATATATACACACACACATATACATATATAACATATATAGATTATTGTAATCATTAATGTTGTTAATTACCTTCCCTCAAAATTTTATTATCATTTCTATAAATTTTTTTTCCAAATTTTTATATTTCTCATTTATGTTATTTTCTAAATTTTCAATATAACTATTTTGTCATTATTTTTCAATGGGTGGGGGTGCGGGAGGGGGGAGGGGGCACGTGCCCAGGTGGACTCTTCCTACCTCCAATTCCACTAGTGGTCTGAAGGAGACAATAAATAAATAATTAAATACATACATAAATAAATACATACATAAATGAATAAATATACATCCCCCACTGCCTTGCCTTGGCCTTCTAACCTATATGCATGAAAAACAAGGGAAAACATTCCGCAGAGAAACCTTTAGTCTTCTTTAAAAGTCCCATTACATAATTTTTAAAAGTCCCATTACATCATTTTATCTTACTACGTCGTTTCGTCTTTCCTGGTTGCGTGAAGATTCGTCGTTAAAGTAAATGCGCAATAAAAAAGTTCAACAAACAAAACAAAAACGTATAAACCACGTGGATAACTGAATAATGAAATTAAAAAATTCAAAGAGTCAGGGATTATTAGGAATCGAGAAGTTTCCTTCCTTTGAGAGAGAGAGAGAGAGAGAGAGAGAGAGAGAGAGAGAGAGAGAGAGAGGCTCAACTACATAACTATGCGGTCTTGGGCTTCATGAACATTATGGCTCGAGTAACTCATCACGATCAACTAATTCTGCTAAATATTTATTTTTCCGAGACAATTCAGCTAAGTGGCAAAAATCTATCGCTTCTTTCTGGATGTTACTATCAATTTCCATCGCTTCTTTCTCAATCTATCTATTAATTTTCATAGTTTCTTTCTGGATGTTATTATTTACGCCTGCCTCAATCGATGAACATTGTTTACATCAGCCTATTTGACCCATTTTCTATGATGCTCAATTACAGAAAATGGGCGTTTCCGATTCATAGACAGACTACGAAAACTTCCAGCAATACCTGTTTAGCTCTCAGCTGCATGACGTCGTATTATACTGCCATTCATATGATATACACTCGCTTTGCTTAGATGAACCGATAGCCAAAATGTAAAATAAACAGTCTAGAAATGTTTTAGTACGAAGATATATATGGAAAATACCCATTATTATCTAGAAAGTTTAAAATAACTGTGAAACCACTGTGCATAAAATTGAAGCTGTTTGCTCCAACTTCGGTCTATTTTCGATCAAAAACATTGGCCCTGTCGAATGATTTGAATACGCATAGTTTTCCCATAAACAAAGATAGTTATATTTTCAATTTTCGCTTCAACCCATACATTATATGAATATCCACAATGTTAATTTTAAAAGATGCTGAACCAACATTGATTCGCTCTGCCTAGACAAAAGCATCTGAGATCATTCGCATCTACAGACGAAGTATCTATATGATTCACGTGAAATTATGCGAGGTCACACGGTAACGTCATGCAGCCTCCTCCGCTCTCTATCTTTTCTCAGAGACATGGGCTGATTTAGGAGTGGGGTTAGGGGGAGGGACACGTCACGTCCCCACCCAAAAACCCCCCCAATCGATTATGAATGATGGGATATTGAACATTGTTTTCTTTCAATAATTCATTATTAGTATAGGAAATTTGCTTCGTTAATAGTTATTTTAACATACAACAACAACAACAACAACAACGAAAAAAATAATAACTACTACTGTGTATCTGTAACATGTAACATATATATATATATATATATATATATATATATATATATATATATATATATATGTAAATATAATATCTATACAATATATATTATATATATTATATAATATATATACATATATATTATATATATTATACATATATAATCCTAATGTCCCCCAATGAAAGATTTCTAGATCCGCCATTGCTCAGACACCTAAATAAT
>NC_087210.1:3236037-3256037 GCF_015104395.2 Macrobrachium nipponense | reverse complement strand
CCAACCACAAATCTAAAAAAAAAAAAAAAAAAAAAAAAAAAAACTGAGGCTAGAGGGCTGCAAATTGGTATGTTGATCATCCACCCTCCAGTCATCAAACATACCAAATTACAACCCTCTAGCCTCAGTATCTTTTATTTTATTTAAGGATAAAGTTAGCCAAGATAGTGCGTCTGACACCGCAACAACACAACCACCACGGCTGCGAGTTTTGAACAGCATTATAAGTCGTACAGAAAACTCGAATGCGCTGAATAAACTTGTTTTACTTGTTCCCTAATGTGAATATGAACCTTTAAACATATAAGTGCAGCGACCTGAATCCCATTAAATTTGTTTTAGAGAGATTATAACATTTACTAATGGGAATTTCATTAGTTTGTTGTTATGATCGGCATACGTGAGTAATTACATAAATAAAAAAATATATAAAACTATCAGCATCGAGAGAGAGAGAGAGAGAGAGAGAGAGAGAGAGAGAGAGAGAGAGAGAGAGAGAGAGAGAGAGAGAGAGAGAGAGAGAGAGACAGTTTCTTTTATAAAGTATAAATACCTCCTTCCAAAGGATTGGTAATGTGCTTGGTATCTGTATGACAACGTAGGAATTGTTATGAAAAACATATCATTCCAATGAACTTATTTATCTTGGTTTAATTAACCAGATTTAACCACCCATTCACAAGTCGCTCTATTATAGGACGAGTTCAGTCACCCTGCCTGCATAACACTAGTTCAAACTGCTAAATCTCTCCGGACATATTCCTTGACTGAGGGCGATGACCCGCGATTCACATTTTATTCTTATCAAAATACGAACTTTTCCTGGTAAAACTGAAGACCATTACTACGACCCTCTGGTTAGGTTACTACCAGTTTACGAGCAAAATGGGCGTCGTGTTTAGTACCAGCCCACTGTGGATTTATGTTAAAATATAAACAAAAGACTGCAAATATCATAAACATAGACAAAAGCCATAAACATAAGCAAAAATCAAACAAAATGCGGGAAATATTACGGTCGGTGACTGGCAGTAACCAAGCTGAATAGTATCATTCAGTTTTACAGTTATTTACGTTTAGAAAATGTATGAAATGTTTACCCATACACTAAATCTCTGGATTAATCAATCGTATACAGCCTTAACCTTGTAATGGAAGAACCAATCAATGGATATATTCAACGGAAGGAAATTATTATTTCTACTATAGTCTACCCTCGAATTCCTTTGAAAGAAAACGTAACCATATTGTAAACAAACGCAATAGAAAACGGAAATAATTGAAAGGGTATTCTATTCTATATTGTTACATCGGAAGATTTTTTTTAAAGGATAAACTATAACTGTAATATTTTGTACACGGGCTTTCCATAGTAAAAATAATTTACAAATTTATTTCACATTAAAAATTAAATTATAATATATAAGAATAACGGAATTTAAAGAACAAAAAGTTAAAATAATGCACCTACATAAATTATTTGTTGATAAAAGATCTACCAGCATATGACAGTTTGGGATTGCATGTACAGCTATAACACTAGCCTACCCGACTAGCCTTCAACTTTCACGAGAGAGAGAGAGAGAGAGAGAGAGAGAGAGAGAGAGAGAGAGAGAGAGAGAGAGAGAGAGAGTGTGTTATAAGAAAGGCTTCATAAAATAAAGATTTATGCTCGAGAGAAAGGGACCCTCCGACCTCCGTGGATATATCTATAGTTCGTTTTATGAAAGAGAAAATTAATAAAACAAACATAATTTTCAGAAATAAGGCTATAAATTTGTTTCGAATGATATCTTCCCACATTAAAATAAGTAAATAAATAAATAAGCCCTCAGAACAGCAGCAGCAAAGAGATCTTGAAAATAACACAAATAAAAACAAACTATATACCCTTTTGGGCACACAAACTTGTACTGAGTTTGACTCCCAGAGTACTCTGGTCCTAATTCTAAACAGAAAAGCTGGCAATGTTGTGGCGGCGTTTATCAGTCCCTCTTATTCACAGCCGATGCAAACCGTTCATTGATCAACACGCTTCATTCTGAAGTCAGACTGTTGTATTGACCACGTTTCATTCAGACAGGCTGGCTCCACTCACACCAACCGCTGGGGAGACCTGCATGCCGTTCTGAAGTCTCTGAACAGAAGCTGCCGTAAGTCCTACACCCAAAAACCTTAACACAATTATTATTAGCATATCAGATGTAAATGTTATTGAAATCAGCTGTTATTCTGATTTTCAAGGTGAGGGCGCTGGTTATAAACTGATTGTCAAGATGAGGGCGCTGGTTATAAACTCTGATTGTCAAGGTGAGGTGGCTGGTTACACACCTTGACTGTCAAGGTGAGTGAACTGGTTATAAACTGTGATTGTCAAGGTGAGGGCGCTGGTTATAAAACTCTGATTGTCAAGGTGAAGGTGAAGGCAGGTTACAAACTCTGATTGTCAAGGTGAAGGCAGGTTACAAACTCTGATTGTCAATGGTTACAAACTCTGATTATCAAGGTAGGGGGGGCTGGTTACAAACTCTAGATTGTCAAGGTGAAGGCGCTGGTTATAAACACTGCTTGTCAAGGTGAGAGGTTTGGTTATGAACTTGAACGTTCTTGGAAAACTTACACGATTCTTGTCCTGGTGCAGTGTGGGATATTGAACTCAATTACGTTAAAGCCTAACACGCTACTGAATCGTAAGGTCTTGTTCTTGAATATACACGATTCAACATTGCTCGCTAAATCACTGTACATATTCCTGAAAATATTCCGTGTCTACTGCCCGCAACTTTTCCTTGTTTTAAAAAAATAATTCCTAATGTTCATATATACCTCTTGACTTTAAGCTAAAAAAAAAAAAATCCAAATACCTAAATCGGGAAGACCTCTCCGGTCCTACTCGTTCACCCAATTCAGCCCACCCCTTTCTAGGTCATCCAGCAGCGCATTGTTTTCCAATTCCCTCGACATTCTCATCAGCGGCTTAGGTCAGCAGCAATCGGCCGAGGTTATATATATACCCCTGATTGCCTGGCCTTACTTTATTCCGCATCCAAAAAACTAGCGACTGTCTTGATCACGTCGAGACCAGACGAGACAATATATGCTCGTATATAGATCATGTCGTATTGCGGCAAAAGAGCTCAGGTCTAATCAATGCCGTGGATTTCAAGTATCGACCAGCTAGCTAGCTAGCTGGTTAGCTAGCTACCTACAAGGTCTCCTCTAGACGTCTTTATTTTCTTCCTACGTCACCAATGCAGCTTGCAGAGGTCAGCCACGCCTTCGATTCGAGTGCTTTAAATTATTGTTGTTTTTTTCTGAAAGGTGATGGGGTATACGCGAGTGCTCTCGACATCCTTCAAATAACTCATTCGCTAATTTGAAAAATGACTATGGGATCTTTTCCAATTTTTAATATAGTATCTTATAAGACAAATGATAAGACTAAAGTGTCCATAAATAAAATTTTCATTATTTAGATCAAATAATTTGATTAATAGCAATTTCAACTGCAGTACTTATGTAAAAACTGCTGATGTTTTTGGTTCATTACTGTATGCTAAATGTCGTTATAAATTGGTTTTACAACGAAGCTTAACAACAAATTAATAACATTAAGTACTCAAAAAACATAAATACGTAAATAAATAAATAGATAATTAAATAAATAAATAAGCAAAGAAAAATGGGAAACTTTTCAACTTGAGGTCTAATTTCTCAGAAAAATAAGGAACACCAGACAAATAGTGATTGACAGATTGCTTTGAGAAATTTAGGCTGTCAAGGCGAGCAAAAAGAGGGAGTTGGAGTGGTTGGACAGCCAGGTAAACTGATCCAGAAAACAAAAGAAATGAAGAACAAGTATCTTAAGGGATAAGTGGGAGAAAAGCCCACAATTGCACAAATAGGCTTTTTTTTTTTCAAAGCAGGGATTTATTTGATATTCGTGTATTTCTAAATGATAGATAGGTAAATATATAGAGTTGGATAACTAGATAGAACGTATATAATTAATACTCATAGATGGATACATGGATGGGACGTGTAGGTGAGGGCGTGTTGGAATTTTCTACATATCAATACATGGAATAAGGACACAATATAATGTCTGGAATTATGAAATAAGGAAGGAAATTTACCACAAGCTTAAAATATACATCACAGCCAAAAATTATCGGTGTACGAAGGAGAGAGAGAGAGAGAGAGAGAGAGAGAGAGAGAGAGAGAGAGAGAGAGAGAGAGAGAGAGAACCCTTTTGAAAAGGTGCCAATTCCTGTATAAAAAAAAAAAACTAGGAATGGTGCACATTCCTAAATAAAAAAGGAAAAAAAACTTTTGGAATGGTGAACATTACTATAAAAAAAATAGAATAACAAACTAAGCAAGCTTTCTGATGGAGGACACTTAAAAATTAACTGAAAAAGCAATCGAGCAACAATTTACGACCTCAACTTCCTTAATCAGGAAAATTGGCAAAATTTAATAAAGAATCACAAGAAGTTTGTGAAGAAGTTCTCTGTAAGCAACCGCCGTGACTACCATACTAAAGCCTAACCTCGCCCACTCAGCAGAAACTGTTAAAAATGAATCAAGAACCCACAAGGAATGACAATAACCCCAAACCAGACGAACGTAACCAGTATATTTACAATTCAATAGCATATTACCGCCCGGCAGCGTATACATATATACTTCATATCGACAGCATGCAGCCGCGGAGTTGGATCTTAGCATACGAGGCCTAACCGACTCGATATTGGAATTCCTGCATCCTAAGGTATAATAATCGTTATCGGGCTTCATACTACTTACACGCTCTCTCCCTACCCCCTACTTGCGAGTCCTGAATCTTCAATATCATGCCTGTTCCTGATAGTATTGCATTCGTGGATCACACGCTCTGTGCTTTAAATGTCAATTGGTAAACGCGTAATGTTATTCAAAGTTACTGATCTTCTCTATCTGTATTTCCCATTACCTTATCTTGCTTACCATTTGTTAATTATTTACCTCCCTCCCTCCCTATCCCTCGAAACCCCTTCTCTCTCTCTCTCTCTCTCTCTCTCTCTCTCTCTCTCTCTCTCTCTCTCTCTCTTTATTTTCCTACACATCTGGGACTGAATTTTACTCATAGATGCAAGGGGTCGTGGAGGGAAGGACCAACTCTTAGAAGTGGGCGTGGTCATAGGAAGTTTATAGAAGGGGGCGTGATCATAGGAAGTTTATAGAAGGGGGCGTGGTCATAGGAAGTTTCTAGAAGGGGGCGTGGTCATAGGAAGTTTATAGAAGGGGGAGTGGTCATGGGAAGTTTCTAGAAGGGGGCGTGGTCATAGGAAGTTTCTAGAAGGGGGCATGGTCATAGTAAGAAGGTAGAAGGGGGCGTGGTCATAATAAGTTTATAGAAGGGGGCGTGGTCATAGGAAGTTTATAGAAGGGGGTGTGGTCATAAGAAGTTCGTAGAAGGGGGCGTGACAATAAGAAGTTTATAGATGGGGACGTGGTCATAGGAAGTTTATAGAAGGGGGCTGGTAAAGAGAAGTTTATAGAGGGGGCTGGTAAAAAGTATATAGAAGGGGGCGTGGCAATAATAAGTTTAAGAACCACTGATTTAGTGGATAAAAAAATCCTCTTCTCTCTTCTTAAATTAAAAATCGTGAAGTTACCTCAAGTTAAAAAAAAAACTCGTTTTACTTCGTTACTTTTTCGTGACTCGTCTCAGTTCAAAATTCGAGTTCTTACACGATGTAGTTAAATCAGAACACTGAAATAAATATCCACGACAATTATATGAGGTCTTGATATGATAAAGCATTCTGGAGGGAGAAAGGATGTAATAAAGAGCCGCAATTATAACATTTCTGAGTAATTATTTGTCACAAAATGAACAAATTGATCAAAATATTAGTAAATCTAGTGGCCAACGTTTCTCTCGGTATCATCCGAGCATGATCACGGCAGTGAGTCGGAGCAGACTGTAGATGCTGTCAAAATCTACTCGATATATAGAAGCATGTCAGCAGGGGGTCAACCGCTCGCTGGGTTTTCATTGGTTGGTGGCGCGATGCGTTCCTGCTATTGGTTGGAGGAAATTTCCTTCAAGACACTTCTCGTCGTTGAAGGTCGCACTGTTGCAGCCTAGCAGACCGTCGAGGCTGGGGCATGCCTTCCCTGGGTGTTGTGTCACGACGGCTCGCATTGTCATTGGCTGCTGGGCTGCTCGTCTCATCTGGTATTCCTTGATTTGGGGGTGTCGCTCTGTCTGGTATTAATTGTACTATTATTTATATTCATGGGTCTTCTTAAGTTGATGGGGAGGAAAAGCACTTCCTGTGTCGTATTTCATGAGGGCTTCTCTTGTTGTATGAGGAGTGCCTCGAGCAGTCGTAAACGTCGCTGGTCCCTATAATCTTAGTATTCTTGATAATACTGTCGCGGGAGATTGCTTCCTGGTGTGCTGTCATGGTATGGTTTTTAATTGCCCCTTCTTGTGCGTGGCAAGAAATCCTCTTGGACAGTTTCATACTTCGGTGGGGTCACATTCTCTCTGAGGGCTCCTGATCAGCGACGTTTACGACTGCTCGAGGCACTCCTCATACAACAAGAGAAGTCCTCATGAAATACGACACAGGAAGCGCTTTTCCTCCCCACCAACTTAAGAAGACCCATGAATATAAATAATAGTACAATTAATACCAGACAGAGCGACACCCCCAATCAAGGAATACCAGATGAGACGAGCAGCCAATGACAATGCGAGCCGTCGTGACACAACACCCAGGGAAGGCATTCCCCAGCCTCGACGGTCTGCTAGGCTGCAACAGTGCGACCTTCAACGACGAGAAGTGTCTTGAAGGAAACTTTCTCCAGCCAATAGCAGGAACGCATCGCGCCACCAACTAATGAAAACCCAGCGAACGGTTGACCCACTGCTGACATGCTACTACGTATATATTGAGTAGATTCTGACATCATCTGCAGTCTGCTCCGACTCACTGCCGTGATCATGCTCGGATGATACCGAGAGAAACGTTGGCCACTAGATTTACTAATATTTTTATCTATTTCTGAGTATTATTATTATTATTATTATTATTATTATTATTATTATTATTATTATTATTATTATTATTATTATTCAGCAGATGAAACATATTCATAAGGAACAAGCCCACCACTGACTTGAAATTCAATCTTCCAAAGAATATTAAGGTGTTCATTAGGATGAAGTAAGAGGCAGTAAAGGGAAATACAGAATAAAGAAATCCCACTTATCAAATAAAGAAAAAATAAATTAACAGATAGCTAGATAAATAGATAATAGTATATATTTACTAATCTTCCTCTTAAGTATCTTTCCCTTAAGTACTTTCTATGATATATGCGCAAAGACCTATCGAGTGAGATGACGGTCGGGGAAATTTCTAAAAAAAAAAAAAAAACTGAGAATGTGAAAGAAAAGGCAACGCATTCTGAAGAGTAGGCAAACCCTGAATACGAAATATTAAACCTGAATCAAAATTCCAAGTATTCCTGAAAAGAGACGAGGGGTAGTAGTAATCAATACGATCTTCATATTTCCGAAAACCATCGGCAGATTCATTCACTTGGATACCTCAGAAGCCGATTTAAACGTCTGCAGCAGTTATGTTACCAGAATGCGGGCTACCGTCAGCAATCTATCCCGTGTACGATAAGTATATAATGCCACAATAATGTATATGGACGAATGTATTTTTTGAAATGCAACAAAAGTTGAAAGAAAATAGGAGCCAACCGTTTGCACACAACGGTTGGCTGAAGAAGCGGACCTTTATGCAAAAGGTCGAAAGCTCCCTTTCTTAACATTTTTCTTTATTCTGTATTTTGATAGCTCATATAAATTATTGAGCCATTTTACTTATTATTTGCGGTCATACTATAGTGATGCACCATAGATATCTCATGTATGCCCAATCTGATATACAGTGT
This sequence comes from Macrobrachium nipponense, assembly GCF_015104395.2. Lineage (NCBI taxonomy): Eukaryota > Metazoa > Arthropoda > Malacostraca > Decapoda > Palaemonidae > Macrobrachium > Macrobrachium nipponense. The sequence goes on along the minus strand of NC_087210.1, from coordinate 3,248,072 downwards.
ACATTGAACAGTGTCCTTTTTGGATAAAGTTGGGGGGTCATGGATCCCCCCACCCAATCTGATGAGCCTCGTTTAAACCAGCTTTGTGCGTCTGTTCATCAAAGGGACTGAGAAAAAATATGGCTGGATTTACCTCTAGAGACTTTTTAGAACAGAATAAAATATAAAATCTAGGTCGGATCACGCTTTGTTAACATACCACCTCCTAACGCATTTGTTTATAATACTATCTTGATCTGCACTAATTCGTCTCAGATATTCTCTCTTCTATAACAAAATTCAATTATCTCTGCCTCTCTTCTATAACACTAACTTCAATTATTTCTGCCTCTCTTCAATAACACTAACCTCAATTATTTCTGCCTTTCTTCAATAGCACTAACTTCAATTATTTCTGCCTCTCTTCAATACACTAACTTCAATTATTTCTGCCTCTCTTCATTAACACAAACCTCAATTATTTCTGCCTTTCTTCAATAACACTAACTTCAATTATTTCTGCCTCTCTTCAATAACACTGACTTCCATCATTTTTGCCTTTCTTCAATAACACTAACTTCAATTATTTCTGCCTCTCTTCAATAACACTAACTTCAATTATTTCTCTTTAATAACACTAACTTCAGTTAGTTCTGCCTTTCTTCAATAACGCTAACTTCAATTATTTCTGCCTCTCTTCAATAACACTAACTTTAATTATTTCCGCCTCTCTTCAATAACACTAACTTCAATTATTTTCCGCATCCTCCATCTTTAACACTACCTTCAATTATTTCTGCCTCTCCTCAATAACACTAACTTCAATTATCTCTCCCTCTCTTCAATAACACTAACCTCAATTATCTCTGCCTCTGTTAAATAACACAAACCTAAATCATTTATGCCTCTCTTCAATAACACTAAATTCAATTATTTATGTCTTTCTTCAATAACGCTAACCTCAATTATTCCAGCCTCTCTTCAATAACACTAACTTCAATTATTTCTGTCTCTCCTCAATAACACTAACTTCAATTATTTCCGCTTCTCTTCAATAACACTAACTTCAATTATTTCTGCCTCTCTTCAATAACACTAACCTCAATTATTTCTGCCTCTCTTCAATAACACTAACTTCAATTATTTCTGTCTCTCCTCAATAACACTAACTTTAATTATTTCCGCCTCTCTTCAATAACACTAACTTCAATTATTTCCCCCTATCTTCAATAACACTAACTTCAGTTAGTTCTGCCTCTCTTCTATAAAACTAACTTCAATTATTTCTGCCTCTCTTCTATAACACTAACTTCAATTATTTCTGCCTCTCTTCTATAACACTAACCTCAATTATTTCTCCCTTTCTTCAATAACACTAACTTCAATTATTTTTGCCTCTCTTTAATAACACTAACTTCAATTATTTCTGCCTCTCTTCAATAGCACTAACTTCAATTATTTCTGCCTCTCTTTAATAACACTAACCTCAATTATTTCTCCCTTTCTTCAATAACACTAACTTCAATTATTTTTGCCTCTCTTACTAACTTGAATTATATCTGCCTCTCTTCAATAACACTAACTTCAATTATCTGCCCCTCTTCAATAACACTAACTTCAATTATTTCTGCCTCTCTTCAATAACACTAACTTCAATTATTTCTGCCTTTCTTCATAACACTAACTTCAATAATTTCTGCCCCTCTTCAATGACACTAACTTCAATTATTTCTACCTCCCTTCAAAAACACTAACTTCAATTATTTCTGCCTCTCGTCAATAACAATACCTTCAATTTCTGTCTCTTGTCAATTATCTCTGCCTCTCTTAAATAACACTAACCTTTTCATTTCTGCCTCTCTTCAATAACACTAACTTCAATTATTGCTGTCTTTCTTCAATATCACTAACCTCAATTATTTCTCCCTTTTTTCAATAACACTAACTTTAATTATCTCTGCCTCTCTTTTATAACACTAACTTCAATTATTTCTGCCTCTCTTCAATAACACTAACTTCAATTATTTCTGCCTCTCTTCAATAACACAAACTTCAATTATTTCCGCCTCTCTTCAATAACACTAACTTCAATTATTTCCATCTCTCTTCAATAACATTAACTTCAATTATTTCTGCCACTCTTCTTTAACACTAACTTCAATTATTTCTGCCTCTCTTCAATAACACTAACCTCAATTATTTCCGCCCCTCTTCAATAACACTAACTTCAATTATTTCCGCCTCTCTTCAATAACACTAACTTCAATTATTTCTGCCTCTCTTCAGTAACACTAACTTTAATTATTTCTGCCTTTCTTCAATAACACTAACATCAATTATTTCTGCCTCTCTTCAATAACACCAACTTCAATTATTTCTGCCTTTCTTCAATAACACTAACTTTAATTATTTCCGCCTCTCTTCAATAACACTAACTTCAATTATTTCCGCCTCTAATCTTTAACACTAACTTCAATTATTTCTGCCTCTCTTCAATAACACTAACTTCAATTATTTCTCCCTCACTTCCATAACTCTGACTTCAATTATTTCCCCCTATCTCCAATAACACTAACTTCAGTTAGTTTGCCTCTCTTCTGTAAAACTAACTTCAATTATTTCTGCCTCTCTTCTATAACACTAACTTCAATTATTTCTGCCGCTCTTCTATAACACTAACTTCAATTATTTCCGCCCTCTTCTATAACGCTAACTTCAATTATTTCTGACTCTCTTCAGTAACACTAACTTTAATTATTTCGGCCTCTCTTCAATAACGCTAACTTCAATTATTTCGGCCTCTCTTCAATAACGCTAACCTCAATTATTTCGGCCTCTCTTCAATAATGCTAACTTCAATTATTTCCGCCTCTCTTCTATAACACTAACTTCAATTATTTCTGCCTCTCTTCAATAACACTAACTTCAGTTAGTTCTGCCTCTCTTCAATAACATTAACTTCAAATATTTTTGCCTCTCTTCTCTAACACTAACTTCAATTATTTCTGTCTTTCTTCTATAACACTAACTTCAATTATTTCCGCCTCTCTTCAATAACACTAACTTCAATTATCTCCGGCTCACTTCAGTAACACTAACTTTAATTATTTCTGCCTCTCTTCCATACACTAACTTCAATTATTTCTGCCTTTCTTCATTAACACTAACCTCAATTATTTCTGCCTTTCTTCAATAACACTAACTTCAATTATTTCTGCCTCCCTTCATTAACACTAACCTCAATTATTTCTGCCTTTCTACAATAACACTAACTTCAATTATTTCTGCCTCTCTTCAATAACACTGACTTCAATTATTTCCGCCTCTCTTCAATAACACTAACTTCACTTATTTCCGCCTCTCTTCAATAACACTAACTTCAATTATTTCTCTTTAATAACACTAACTTCAGTTAGTTCTGCCTCTCTTCAATAACACTAACTTCAATTATTTCTGCCTCTCTTCACTAACACTAACTTTAATTATTTCTGCCTCTCTTCAATAACACTAACTTCAATTATTTCTCTTTAATAACACCAACTTCGGTTAGTTCTGCCTTTCTTCAATAACACTAACTTCAATTATTTCTGCCTCTCTTCAATAACACTAACTTCAATTATTTCTCTTTAATAACACTAACTTCAGTTAGTTCTGCCTTTCTTCAATAACGCTAACTTCAATTATTTCTGCCTCTCTTCAATAACACTAACTTTAATTATTTCCGCCTCTCTTCAATAACACTAACTTCAATTATTTCCGCATCTCATCTTTAACACTACCTTCAATTATTTCTGCCTCTCCTCAATAACACTAACTTCAATTATTTCTCCCTCACTTCCATAACACTGACTTCAATTATTTCCCCCTATCTTCAATAACACTAACTTCAGTTAGTTTGCCTCTCTTCTATAAAACTAACTTCAATTATTTCTGCCTCTCTTCTATAACACTAACTTCAATTATTTCTGCCTCTCTTCTATAACACTAACTTCAATAATTTCCGCCTCCCTTCTATAACGCCTCACTTCAATTATTTCTGACTCTCTTCAGTAACACTAACTTCAATTATTTCTGCCTCTCTTATATAACACTAGCTTCAATTATTTCTGCCTCTCTTCTATAACACTAATTTCAATTATTTCTGCCTCTCTTCAGAAACACTAACTTCAATTATTTCCGCCTCTCTTCAATAACACTAACTTCAATTATTTCTGCCTCTCTTCAGTAACACTAACTTCAATTATTTCTGCCTCTCTTTAATAACACTAACCTCAATTATTTCTCCCTTTCTTCAATAACACTAACTTCAATTATTTCCGCATCTCTTTAATAACACAATAACACTAACTTCAATTATTTCCGCCTCGCTTCAATGACACTAACTTCAAATTATTTCCGCCTCTCTGCAATAACACTAACTTCAATTATTTCTGCCTCTCTTCAGTAACACTAACTTCAATTATTTCTGCCTCTCTTTAATAACACTAACCTCAATTATTTCTCCCTTTCTTCAATAACACTAACTTCAATTATTTCCGCATCTCTTCAATAACACTAACTTCAATTATTTCCGCCTCGCTTCAATGACACTAACTTCAAATTATTTCCGCCTCTCTGCAATAACACTAACTTCAATTATTTCTGCCTCTTCTATAACACTAACTTCAATTATTTCTGCCTCTCTTCAGTAACACTAACTTCAATTATTTCTGCCTTTCTTCAATAACACTAACTTTAATTATTTCCGAATCTCATCAATAACACTAACTTCAATTATTTCCACCTCTCATCTTTAACACTAACTTCAATTATTTCTGCCTCTCTTTAATAACACTAACATCAATTATTTCCCCCTTTCTTCAATAACACTAACTTCATTTATTTCTGCCTTTCTTCAATAACACTAACTTCAATGATTTCTGCCTTTCTTTAATAACACTAACTTCAATGATTTATGCCTCGCTTCAATAACACTAACTTCAATTATTTCTGCCTTTCTTCAATAAAACTCACTTAAATTATTTCTGCCTCTTGTCAATAACAATTACTTCAATTATTTCCGCCCCTCTTCAATAACACTAACTTCAATTATTTCCGCCTCTCTTCTATAACACTAACTTCAATTATTTCTGCCTCTCTTCAATAACACTAACTTCAATTATTTCCGCCTCTCATCTTCAACACTAACTTCAATTATTTCTGCCTCTCTTCAATAATACCAACTTCATTTATTTCTGCCTTTCTTCAATAACACTTACTTCAATTATTTCTGCCTCTCTTCAATAACACTAACTTCAATTATTTCTGCCTTTCTTCAATAACACTAACTTTAATTATTTCCGCCTCTCTTCAATAACACTAACTTCAATTATTTCTGCCTTTCTTCAATAGCACCAACTTTAATTATTTCCGAATCTCTTCAATAACACTAACTTCAATTATTTCCGCCTCTCATCTTTAACACTAACTTCAATTATTTCTCCTTCACTTCCATAACACTGACTTCAATTATTTCCCCCTATCTTCAATAACACTAACTTCAGTTAGTTCTGCCTCTCTTCTATAAAACTAACTTTAATTATTTCTGCCTCTCTTCTATAACACTAACTTCAATTATTTCTGCCTCTCTTCTATAACACTAACTTCAATTATTTCTGCCTCTCTTCTATAACACTAACTTCAATTATTTCTGCCTCTCTTCTATAACGATAACTTCAATTATTTTTGCCTCTCTTCAGTAACACTAACTTCAATTATTTCCACCTCTCTTCAATAACGCTAACTTCAATTATTTTGGCCTCTCTTCAATAACGCTAACCTCAATTATTTCAGCCTCTCTTCAATAACGCTAATTTCAATTATTTCTGCCTCTCTTCTATAACACTAACTTCAATTATTTCTGCCTCTCTTCTACAACACTAACTTCAGTTAGTTCTGCCTCTCTTCAATAACGCTAACTTCAATTATTTCTGCCTCTCCTCAATAACGCTAACTTCAATTATTTCTGCCTCTCTTCTCTAACACTAACTTCAATTATGTCTGCCTTTCATCTATAACACTAACTTCAATTATTTCCGCCTCTCTTCAATAACACTAACTTCAATTATCTCCGGCTCTCTTCAATAACACTAACTTTAATTATTTCCACCTCTCTTCAATAACACTAACTTCAATTATTTCCGCCTCTCTTCAATAACACTAATGTCAATTATATCCGGCTCTCTTCAATAACACTAACTTCAATTATTTCTCTTTAATAACACTAACTTCAGTTAGTTCTGCCTTTCTTCAATAACACTAACTTCAATTATTTCTGCCTCTCTTCAAGAACACTAACTTTAATTATTTCTGCCTTTCTTCAATAACACTAACTTTAATTATTTCCGCCTCTCTTCAATAACACTAACTTCAATTCTTTCCGCCTCTCATCTTCAACACTAACTTCAATTATTTCTGCCTCTCCTCAATAACACTAACTTCAATTATTTCTCCCTCACTTCCATAACACTGACTTCAATTATTTCCCCCCTATCTTCAATAACACTAACTTCAGTTAGTTTGCCTCTTCTATAAAACTAACTTCAATTATTTCTGCCTCTCTTCTATAACACTAACTTCAATTATTTCTGCCTCTCTTCTCTAACACTAACTTCAATTATGTCTGCCTTTCATCTATAACACTAACTTCAATTATTTCCGCCTCTCTTCAATAACACTAACTTCAATTATCTCCGGCTCTCTTCAATAACACTAACTTTAATTATTTCGCCTCTCTTCAATAACACTAACTTCAATTATTTCCGCCTCTCTTCAATAACACTAACGTCAATTTTATCCGGCTCTCTTCAATAACACTAACTTCAATTATTTCTGCATCTCTTCCATAACACTAACGTCAATTATTTCTGCCCCTCTTTAATAACAATAACCTCGATTATTTTTCACTCTTTTCAATAACACTAACCTCAATTATTTCTGCCTCTCTTCAATAACAATAACTTCAATTACTTCTATCCCTCTTCATTCATCTACTATCAATAATTTTCTCTGAGCAAGACCGCATTCTCTTATGATAATATCACTCTTTACTGAATTCTTTTTTTATTTTACTACTCACTCAACGATTCTCTTATTCAAAAGAGTTTTCAATCTCGCTTCCCCCCAAGTGAAAGCTCGCTTTATATATACGAGGCATTCACCTCCTCTAATCCCTAAAAGTATCGGGTGTTAGTTTGCTATACGATGAGCTCAGTATAGATCTCCCCGGTAAATCTGAACTTTCATGAAATAGGACTCGGATGGAAACTGCATTCTTTCCTGTTAAGAATACCCAGCTATTTTTTTTTTTTTTCTTAACAATGAAAGAAGCTTATACCTAAAATTGCAAAAATTTTGAAGGCAGATTCATTGCATGTGGGACTACGATCTATAATTTTTTTCCCTTGCAATGACTGATACTGATTTTAGCAACGCTACTTGCAACTCGTCTTTCACCATACAATAAAATAAATAATCATGATCATCGTGATTTATCCTCATTGTTAGTCCGATAATAATAATAATAATAACAATAACAATAATAATAATTATAGCAGCACTCTTGAACGTTTTCTGTTCATATTTACCTTAAATATATTTACGTATACATAAAAGGGGATCTGTACCTGTAATAATAATAATAATAATAATAATAATAATAATAATAATAATAATAATAATAATAATAATAATAATAATAATAACATACTGGTAGAAGACTTTTTAAACAGGCACTGTTGAATGATATTTCTGCATCTACAATATCTTTTAGCAATAATATTTATTAATAATAATAACTTCTTTTTCAAAAAGCTTTGTTCAAAACGCGCTTCAGATTTGCATGTTTCATAAGGTCAATGTTCTCTTGATTGTAAAAAAAAAAAAAAAAAAAAAACGAGTGTCGCATCGTGTATTGAAAACAAAGATCCAATCACGAAAAGCTTTTCAAGAAATCCAAACATACAAAAGTGACGACAGTGATTTCCGCAAATGACATTAATAATTGTAGATGTTGCCAAAACTAAGTATGTATTTTTATACTTTCGTCTGGCAGTGTTTGGCAGCCTAAGTATGTAGTTACATACTTGGGCCTGGCAGCGTTTGGCAACTGAAGTATGTATTTACATACGTAGGTTTGGCAGCCTAAGATTGTATTTACATACTTACGTCTGGCAACTTGTGGCAACCTAAGTATATATTAACATACTTAGGTTTGTATGTAGATACACTTAACGAGAAAATACCATTCCAGCTACATTAGAAAAAGTGACTTAATTTTCAAGGAAATGTGCTTACGTCACAAAAGAAATCAACATTCAGAAACGATTACTTTTACCTATCCAGTCTAAAAGTTTCCATAAACACAATACTCGGAGCTAGTCTACCTAGACCTACTGACCTGACCGTGAAAGACACCTCTCCTTGAATCTTACCTGCAAAAAGAAAAAAGAAATGGAGATTAGTCAAACCACTAAATGGTTTGTATGGATGTATATAATATGTCCACCAATGTATATATGCAACGCCGCTAAAGTTAATTTCGAAGCAGTAAGTAAAGAGATTTTGTCAGCACTTATTCCAGCAATATGGCAAAAAACACATCTTCAATTAGCTTTGCTTCTATCAGCAGTTATATCACAGTCAATATAATCAGTATGATCATTATCAGCAAACTTGTATGACACAACACAACATCACATGGGTGCAAAAGAAAACATAAAGAAACAGCATTCCATTCTCTAAATTGCTAAGGTTACAACATAGAAGAAAAACAGATATTCAACACATCAGGCAATTGTAAAATGCTAAAATGCAAGTATAAAATATATATTTAAATTTTAATCACACACAGCAGCCACTACCATGCAAATGGAAACATAGAGGAAAGGCATTCAGAATCTACTTAGAGGGAAACACAGTGGGGTCAAAAAGTCAGCCTACGGTACTCACTATCTATGCAAACTACTATAGAGTTAGAGCTGAGAGATACCAAACCAGAAAGTCTACTGGGAAGGACGTGTTTGTTTTTGACCTACTGCAAATACGGAGTTAAAATAAAGATTTGAAGTTAGAAGTTACTTTACTCAAGATGAATTCAATTCCGAATAACAATCCCTAAATAGGATAAATAAGTCTTGGTATAGTTTTCACAGGCTGAATTGTATTTGGACTCGACAATCAGGTCAGAAAAATAGTCCTTCGTGCAAAAGACAAAGTCGTTTTAGTAATTTAAAAAATTGCCTTGCGAATTTCTACATATCTTTTGACAACGTGTTCCTCAGGTTAGTACGGAACTTCAGTCATTTCATATCTGTCAAAGAAATATTATTATCTTAGCCACAAAGGTATACTTTTCTTTATATTTCTACATAGGTTTCCTTACTGATACGATCTCACGAGATATCGTGCTTAGGAAATACATTATGTAACTTGATAAATGTTGCTTAAAAATATCTAATCCCAAAATTTATTTCCATCGGAAAAATATTCCCTCTTAGAAAGCTCCAACGGAAGTAATTATTCTCTTCAAGATATATTTTTCATAATAAGTTTAAACATCATAATATTTAACATTTAAAAATTCTATTCTATTTAATTTCTTATTTATGAAACACAACAGGATATCAGCTGTCGCTTTCGGACACTAGAGAGGAAACACTTCAAAAATTACATTTTTTCAATTATTTGCAATAAGATTTTTTACTACAAGTTATTTGCGACAAGTTTCTTAAGTTATCTGCAATATTCTTTTTCCAAGTTATTTGCAAGACACATTTTCTTCGAGTTATTTGCAACAAGATTCTTAAGTTATCTGCAATAATATTTTTCCATGTAATTTGCAACAAGATTTTAAAGTTGTTTGTAATAATATTTTTTCCAGTTATTTGCAACACGAGTTTTAAGTTACTTGCAATAATATTTTTCCAAGTTATTTCCAACAAAATTAATTTTCAAGTTATTTACAACAAGATCTTAAAAAGTTATTTGCAAAAAGATGATCTGGAATAGAAATATTTTCCACTTATTTGCAACAAATGTTTTTCAAACTATTTGCAACCAGATTTTTAAGTTATCTGCAATAATTCTTTTTTCTAATTATCTGCAATAGTATATTTTTTCTTTTTTCTAATTATCTGCAATAGTATATTTTTTCAAGTTATTTGCAACAAAATTTTCCAAAGTTCTTTGCAACAAGATTTTTTCTAGTTAATTGCAACAAGATTTTCACTTCAACTTATCTGTAACAAAATGTTCAAAAATCATTTGCTATAAAATTTTAATTTCAATTATTGGCAACAAAATTTTAACAAGTTATTTGCAATAAGATGTTGCTGAGACAGCACAAACACGTCCTTATCATTTACGAATTCCATAGTAATAACGAGAGAAAAGGTGATGATTAACTGTAATGAACTGATTTCCTTTTACCTTAACACCTTTACAAAATCGCTAGCTTTAAAGAAACAGATACAGACAGATTTCAATACAGGACGATTATATACTGCGTTTCAATTCTCAACCTCTGCTCTACGATGAAATGGGAACATCCCACAAATATAAGTGTCAGGTGTTTGGAGGAAATCGTATTTTGAAATTTCAGGTGTCTGAATTTAGAGAATACCAAGTCTTTTTTTTTTTTTTTTTTTTTTTTTTTTTTACCAATGGCGTAGCATGAAATTTTGCCAACATAAGCTATTATCATTTAGCGGGTCGGATTACTGAGAACTCGAAAATAAAAAGCTGGTAATACACAACGCTTGAAGAATTTTGTTTTAGGCCTTGTGAATTCCGACCTTCAGGGACTCCACGGGAGGTTTTCCTAATAATATTTCATTGCTTCCTACAAAGCGCTAACTTCTAAACTGACGTAGAACAACGTGCTCTAAACCGCGTGTCTTCATAACCAAATAATGTCATTTATAAACAGAATAAAAAAATCTCTCAACTGTTCAACAAAAGACAATGCAATAAACCGAATTTACGTTCACTGAATCCGAAATAAAAAGCATCTTATGAAAATAATTCAAAATACGTTTAACTATGAAAACATGATATACTTCGCCTGGACAATTTGTCAAAATCAATACTGGTCTTCCTACGGATCCCGTGCAAAGACCTTGCCCAGTTACCACGCACCAAAGGTGAATGCATGACAATGCGATGGCTAATCTTAGCACAATGCATAATATTGTGGGCTACTGTAATCAACGATCGATCTGAATTCCCCTAAACTCCCACCTCATATGCCATCAAGAGTGACATTCACGGCGGTCACTGCGCTGAAATTCAAGGCTCGACAATAGAACCTTCGGATTGCTTAAAGGATTAGGTCACTCGGGTCCTCGGCGTTATTGGGACAGGACCTTTGAAACAGCTCAGACGAAGGCCAATATCTAAGGTCCCTTTTCAACGTTGCCAAACGGTCATTATCGAGAGCAAACAACGCCCATCTCTCGTCTCCGAAATTGGTGGCTCAAATCCAAACCTCTAGCATATTCCAAAAACAGGAAAAATTGCTAAAAAAAAAAATAACTAAAATAAATCTAGTATCCGTCTTCATGGGATTGGGGGCATACATAAAAAGAACAATTCAATAATACTATTTGAACGTAGACAAGTAAATGCTAACATAATTGGGGCGCTGATATGCTTTTTAAACCTTGTGTGTCAGGTTCCAGTTATCATGGTCACTTTGATGTCAATTGAAAAACAATGCAGAATCAACTTTTTATGTCCACGCGAACCCAAGTCGTAGGCTTCTCTGTACGACTGGCTAACGCAAAGCTAAGAAAAATAAATATCGTTCTTTATCCTATAAATAAAAAGAACACAGACAGTAAAGATAAAGGAGTGGTCGCCGAATCGAAAAATGGGAGAAATATGAGGTAATCAGAGTCATATTACAAGAGGAGAAATATGAGAAAAAGATAAGATTGGTAATGGATGATTATGAGGTCATCCAAAAATTCGACACTGTGTACTTAAGGGAGAAGAATTCTTTGTAAGGCGACGGTAGT